>NC_066617.1:126547306-126671977 GCF_025201925.1 Gopherus flavomarginatus
TACACCTCCTTACTCAGGCATAGCCTAACAACTCTCTGAAAACATTAAGAAATCTTGTCTCTGTCACCAATAGAAGTTGGTCCCATAAAAGATATTACCTCTTCCTTGTAGTGAGTTCATTTCCATTAAGGCCCTCAACACCAAAGTTGTACAGTACTACTTTAACAATACAGCATAGCTAAAGTGGTTTGACTTCCTAGTGTGGATGCAGCTGTGTTGGTATAAAGGTGCTTATATTGGTATAGCATATTCCTGTAGAAGGGGAATAAGCTATATACTACTATACACACTTTTATACTAGTATAGCTGTGTCCACACAAGGGATCCGTTATTCTGTTCTAACTATTTCTGTTAAATACATATCCTTAACTGAAAAGAAAAAAAAAAGAGGAGTCCTTGTGGCACCTTAGAGACTAACAAATTTATTTGGGCATAAGCTTTCGTGGGCTAAAACCCACTTCATCAGATGTCTGAAGCAAAAGATACAGGAGCAGGTATAAATACATGAGAAGATGTGGATTGTTTTACTAAATGTTAAATCAGTCTATCAAGATAAATCAATTAACAGCTGGATACCAAGGGAGGAGAAACGAGATAGTTATAGCCAGTATAAGATCTGTAGAGCAGGACTTAGTGAGTTAGTCACCCATCCTTCTCTTTGAGTTTGCCTAATCATGTCTAAAATCTTCTAAAGTGCAGGAAACTGCACTTTGCTGTTTTGCAATTTGGGAAAAGACTTCAGGATTCTCCATTTTTCATTTGTATTGCTTTCTCCCTTGCATTTTCATATTCACAGACCTGGATATCCTTCCTGATAATTTGACTAAACTGATTTTAAAAAAGGAAAAGATAAAAGAAAAACATGCTGTCCTTAGTTGATTTTTGAAGTATAATGTTTTGCTTTTTCATAAGGGACAAATAAATGCTTCTGGATCTAATGCACCAAAGATGCATAGTCATAACTTTTTTGTAATTGTAATAAAAAGCGGAGTGAGAAAGGTCAGACTGCAGAAGACAGGTTTCCTTGTAATTTTCAAGCAAACTTTCTCAGTTTTCAGCAACTCTTTGTGTTATTTAATAACAGACTTAGGAAAGCCATAGCTACAATTGATAACACTTGGTTCTTTGACAGTGTCCTTCATCCAAGAGTATCAAAATACTTCACAAAAGGAGGGGTGTCATAAACAGATAGTTAAGGGTTAATGTCTCTTTTACCTGTAAAGGGTTAACAAGCTCAGTGAACCTGGCTGACACCTGACCAGAGGACCAATCGAGGGACAAGATACTTTCAAATCTTGGTGGAGGGAAGTCTTTGTTTGTGCTTTTTGGGTTGTTCTTTGTTCTCTCTTGGGATTAAGAGAAGCCAGACGTGCAACCAGATTTCTCCAATCTTACTGAAACAGTCTCTCAGGTTCAAGATAGTAAGTAATAGGTAGAAAGCAGATTAGATTTATGTTTGTTTTCTTTATTTGCAAATATGTATTTTGCTGGAAGGATTTTACCTCTGTTTGCTGTAACTTGTATCTTATGCTGTGGGGGAGGGAGTCCCTCTGGTCTAAGTAAAGCTGAGACCCTGTAAACATTTTTCCATCTTGATTTTACAGAGATAATTTTTTACTTTTTCTTTTATTTCTATCTCTTTTAGTTTCCTTTCCATGTCTTTCTCGTGGGCAGCTTCTTTGGCATGTTCTTCTGCATCCAGTTTTGCCCGTTCCTTGGAACTCATTGTTCCTGCTTCCTTGTGCTGACTGCGCCCTCTGCTGCTTACTGCCTGAAATGCTGCAGCTCTGGCTGTTTCCTCAGGGTTGCTTGGCAACAGAGACTTCTAACTATTACTTTGCCCGAAGAGTTAGAAAGAAAACAAACAATTCATTTGCAAATGCCCCTTTGCTGGTGTTTGCTGGCTCACAGCTTAAGCCTCCTTTGTTTAACAAAGACCCTTGTTAAAGAACTTAACACCTATGCCTTCAGGCAGTTTTCCTCAGCCAGAAAGGAGAGAAGAAAAAAAAATTCACTAGCTTCAGTTTTAACCGCCCCCTCCCCAGCCTGCTTTCAAACAGCTAGCAGGGAGAGAGAGAAAAAAATCCTACTGGCTTTTGGGTTCTAGACATCCCACCTCTGCCACTATGTCAGGGTCTCTTTCCCACTTTGAACTTTAGCGTCCAGAAAGTGGGGACCTGATTGTACTCCTCTAAACTTAGCTTAGATCTGATAGTGCTGCCACCAACCAGAGATTTCAGTGTCTGGTATACTCCTTGTCCTCCCAAAACCTTCCCTCGGGAGACCAAGACCCAAACCCCTTGGGTCTTAAAACAAGGGGAAATAAACCATTCTCCTACCTTTCCCCTCCCAGACTTTCCCCTCCCTGGGTTACCCTGAGAGATTACTATGATTCAAACTCCTTGAATCTTAAAACAGAGAGAAATTCACCTTCCCCCCTTCTCCTTTTCCCCCACCAATCCCTGGTGAGTTCAGACCCAGTCCCCTTGGGTCTTACACAATGACAAAATCAATCAGGTTCTTAAAAAGAAAAGCTTTTAATTAAAGAAAGAAAAAGTAAAAATTATCTCTGTAAAATCAAGATGGAAAAATGTTTACAGGGTCTCAGCTTTACTTAGACCAGAGGGATTCCCTCCCCCACAGCATAAGATACAAGTTACAGCAAACAGAGGTAAAATCCTTCCAGCAAAATACATATTTGCAAATAAAGAAAACAAACATAAATCTAATCCGCTTTCTATCTATTACTTACTATCTTGAACCTGAGAGACTGTTTCAGTAAGATTGGAGAAATCTGGTTGCACGTCTGGCTTCTCTTAATCCCAAGAGAGAACAAAGAACAACCCAAAAAGCACAAACAAAGACTTCCCTCCACCAAGATTTGAAAGTATCTTGTCCCCCGATTGGTTCTCTGGTTAGATGTCAGCCAGGTTCACTGAGCTTGATAACCCTTTACAGGTAAAAGAGACATTAACCCTTAACTATCTGTTTATGACACGCTCCCCAAATCTCAGACACTGGGGGTGATTTCTTCCTAGAACTTTAGAATAAACAGATTAATAAAACACATGCACCTTTACATATACTACTAATTATGTAAACTACAAGATTTTTCACATTTCAAGGACAACTTTTTAACCAGTTGAGTCTGGGAAACTTTCACGGGAGAGTGCATTAGCTACTTTGTTAGAAGCTCCTAAAATGTGTTGAATTTCAAAATCAAAATCTTGGAGAGTCATAACTTTTTTGTAATTGTAATAAAACGGGGAATGAGAAAGGTCAGACTGCTGAAGATAGGTTTCCTTGTAATTTTCAAGCAAACTTTCTCAGTTTTCAGCAACTCTTTGTGTTATTTAATACCAGACTTAGGAAAGCCACAGCTACAATTGATAACACTTGGTTCTTTGAGAGTGTCCTTCATCCAAGAGTATCAAAATACTTCACAAAAGGAGGAAGGTGTTTATTTTGATATACAGATGGGGAAGCTGAAGCACAGAGTTGAAGTGGTTTGGTCATGAATATACACAGCAAGTTCATGGTGGAACCACGAATAGAAGAAACAAAGTCTTTTGCTATCAGCACAGTATCTATGTGACATATATGATACGATGATTACATGCTGATTTTATTATTCAGAACTAGGGAATACTGAATGTCTAACTGTAGTATATAACTGAATATGAAATATCTGGAAACTATTTAGCCACAACTGAATCATGGAGACAGCAATAAATGATATAGTTAGTCATGTGTAATAGATTTGATCATTTATTGCTACAGGGCATTAGTAATAAAAACCATTACCAAAAGTAATAAAATACCAAAAGTAATAAAAACCACTACCAAAAGTTAGTCAACCTTATAATCCCACAAAGCAAAACATATTAGTTAACTATTAATTTTTCTTTTCTATTAATAATTTCCAATTATCATAATACATAGAAGGGGTTTTTTCCCCAATTAAAAAATTTCTCGGGTTTCAGGTAGGTATACAAACCAGAAAGAAAAAAAACATTGACCATGAGAAGAAGAGAAAAGAAGCAAAGGAAGGGGGAATAAAAAGAATTGTGTAGCAGTGTGATACCTAGGATTACAGTGTACAATGGATCATTGACCTTTCTGTTTCAAGAAATAAATACAATGGGCCAGATTCTAATTTATATTAAGACCCCTTTAGACCTTTCTGGTATAAAATTACATTTATACTCACTTTACAGTCCCTTTACCCTAACAGAATGGTATAAAGCAGTGTTGGTGTAAATGAAACTGAGGATCAAAATATTTTCCAAGTGTTCAAGTCTATTAAGTCTCTAGTAAGCTATTCTTTCCAAAGCTGCAAGTTTAGTCACAAATTTGATCCATGAGTCCAAACCTCTCTGCAAAGGTATTTCTTCCATCACTGTGGCACTAGATTTTTTGGGCTAGATATTGGCTTCATCTCTAACAAGGGCCCTCTCTTTTTGTTAGCCTTTGTGAAAGGAGTTTTCAGAAACAGGCCCCATAAACTGTAATCTATAGCGAACGTGACTAATAAATTGAAAATAAATTGACCCATACATATGTCATTTAATTTTGAACTTCCTTGGATGACCAGCAGTGCTTGGAAAAGACTGTGAGCAAAGCCTATTCGTAAAACACATTTGGTGCTTCAGAGAAAGGAGGAATCCCACAATGCAACAGGCCAAACATGCAATGTTATGAGGAAAAATCCCTTCTCCAAGCCCCACGGTGATTAGCTTATGCTCTGAAGCAGGAGGTTTGATTACCCTTGTTCAGCTTCAGTGCTCTGGATTTGGCAGGGGTCCTGTACAAGTGAGGCATCCGCCTCCTTAGAGAATTAGAGGCAGATTTTCAGGGCGTTGTGTGAGAAGTTAGTTGTACAACTTCCATTAACATTAATGAGTGATGTGGGTGTAACTTTCATGCATCAGGCAGAAGATGTTTCCCTAAATGAGTTCTTTCTGCATTTTATTTTAAATGTATTTCTATATTCTTCTGTATAAGGAAAATATGCACCATGAGTCATCTTTAACTATTTAAAAGACACCATAGAAAGCTGCAAGTTTAGTCAAAAATTTGATTCATGAGTCCAATCCTCTTTGCAAAGGGATTTCTTCCATCACTGTAGCACTAGATTTTTTATCTAGATATTGGCTTCATCTCTAACAAAAGGCCCTTTCTTTCTGTCAGCCTTTGTGAAATGGAGTTTTCAGAAACAAGGCCCGTAAACTAACCTAAGACAAGCTAAATACAATATTGTGAGACTGATTTTCATTCACAGTAAGGCCACTTTACACCATTCTGGCCACATAAAGGGACCTTAAAGTGTGTGTAAATGTAATTTACACTTAATACTTATACATGCATTTAATAAACTTTAAAATATGAAAGTAGCAATACTGTAGATCTTAACAATCTGAAGCTCTTTTTGCTTCATTTCATAATGTGTTGGCGGTAGTGTCTCCCACCTATAATTCTTTTTTTCAGACATCTGCCCAATCTCTGCCCACTTTCCTTAAAAAAAAAAAAAAGGCTTGGAAAAAAACCAAACTTTGGTACTTACAAGTGAGAACTATTTGAAGTGGAAGTGTGTTCGAGTCTCATGCTCTTCTACATCACTCTAGAATTGAGTTGAGCTATAAAAATACACGAAAATCTTTAAAAACTTTAAACTTTCAGACCATTAATTAAATGTTAAACTTCAAGCTTGGCTTGTTTTGTAAAATTCCTTCAGACTTATGTAAGCAGAGTCAGGATGAGCTCTACCCTGACATCTGGTGGTGAAGTGTGGCTAGTTGTGGAAAAGAACTCCAGGGGCTGGTCTTGTTTGCATAGGCACCCCCACCCCGCCTAGCATGAGCCCACAGCTGCCCCAAATGGTCACTTTGGCTGCTGTGGGATCCCCAGCTTCTCTGTTATTGGGGCAGGAAGACTAAAGTGTTGTTACCCTGATTATGTGAATCAAGGCCAGTGGAACTGTTTAATGACATAGGGGCTCACCATCAACTAAGTGGCACTCGCTAGACAAGGGACATGGGTTTCAAAACCCAGTGAATTGAGGCTGATGGTGGGTGGGTGCGTGCGTTGGGGACAGGTATTTTTGTTTGATGGTATGGGCCCCTTTGAGGGCCTGAAACACCAATTGTATCTTCCCCCCCTACTGTTGAATAGCAGAACTAATTTTGATACCATTAGGAGTCTAGTTACAGGCTGCTGTGCTAAATTCATTTTGGGCCAATGGTGCACCAGCACTGGGGCTCCTCTACTACAAGCAGAAATTACTAAGAGCTGAGATCATTGAGTGCTGTGTTAACTAGTGAGGGAGCCTGAAGATATATTGCTAAGTGGCTGGCAAAGCAAAGCAATTTGTGGGATGGTTGAAGTGGCCCATGGGATGGCGAGTGAAGCGGAGCTGAGCAGTTTGTGGGATGGCGAGTGGAATGAAGCGGGACAGAGCGGAGCAGTTTGTAGGATGGCTGGAGTGGCTCACAGGATGGCTGGTGGAGTAGAGCGGCGCATGGTGAAGGCTGCAGCAGAACCCCATGGAGAGGTGAGGCAGGCAGTCTTGGTGCCCCTTAACACCCTGTGTGCCCCTTTCTCCCCCCACATTTCCACCCAGCGGGGGTGGGGGTAGAACTCTGCAGATAAACTTCTGAACTCTGGGGCTGCACTGACCAGGGACAGAGACTTTTGGGTGATTTTTGGGTTGATGGACTCTAGACTTTTGGGACTTTGGGTGATCTTTTGGGTGGTTGAACTTAAGACCCTGAGGGGAAAAGGATATTGTCAAACTTACTTGGGGGTGGCTCTTTTGCTCATGGTCTGTGTTATGAATCCTGTTTGTGATGTTTCCCCAATATAATGCCACATTGTTTCTCTTCTTTATTAAAAGGATTTTGCTACACTCAGACTCTGTGCTTGCAAGAGGGGAAGTATTGCCTCCTAAAGGCACCCGCGGGGGGGGAGATACGTAATTGTCCCAGGTCACTGGGTGGAGGCTCGAGCCAGTTTTGCATTGTGTTATTGAAACGGAACCCCTGGATACTGAACCCGGCTTTTGTTGCTGCCAACTCAGAGAGGCAGAAGGGTTACACTTAAATCAAGCCAAGTCTGAAGACTGTTCTATAATATTGTAAGAAAATCTATGTTTGCAAAAAAATCATATTATTTCCTCTGTATTTGAAATTTTGATCAATATGTCAAGATTTAACATTTCAAAATTTCTGACTGACTCCAGAAATGTTTTTTTAAAGGGATAAACTCAAAGGTGAAGAATTAAGGTTGAGCTTTTGACTTTTCACTACTTGCTTTACCAATCATAGCTCTGTATTTTCAGACTTTTGAGTAATATTAACCTTGCAACATCACTAATCACTTTTCATAGATTCTCTCTTTCTTTGGCAGCTATGTCTTTTAAATTTACTTACTTTCCCCAGGAACTATAGAGAGAACTTGTAATTCAGGATGCTGAGGTATCCATAGTGAAGGGACGGTTACCAACTAAAACATACAGAAGCTTCCAAACTAAAATTTATTATGGTTTAGAATCAAAGCTCATTCTATTAAAGCACAATCTTAGGATGCCTTGAATTTATACTGTGCTCTTAAATGTATAAAAGGAAATGCTCTCTGGGATATACTTCTTATGCATAGTAGAATAATTGGTAGGTGAGAGATGATTGGCAAAATCACCAGTTTGAGATAAACACCTGGCACATCTGTGGCATCACCAAACAGTCTATGCTTTAGCATCATAAAGATATTCAATATCATAAAAATAACACTTTATTTAACCTTTCTGTAACAACTTTAGGAGCATTAATCTGTTACAGTAGGCTGTGTGCTTGGCACATGTGAATAGATAAGAATGTGTAATTAAATCTTAAATGTGCATTTGTAGCAATATGGTTTTTAAAAAGCATGTGATGGCAATTAATAGAAAGACTGGGATAGCTGAAAAGAATATCATTCTTAGTTAGAAGTTGTATTCAACAAATAGAGTCTCACAGTACATCAAAATCTTTTTATTTACTGCTTTGTGTTGCTTTATTAGGATCCCACAGTGTTCTTCCCCCTTCCTATACCCCTTTCCCTACCAGCGGGAGAGATAAATGATATGTTTGAGCAAAGAAAAACATTTTAAGCCTGTTCCTGGGTATTTTAATTTTCTTACTACATGGCTCCAATTATGGATCTCTCAGTTCAATGTTCAAAATACTTTGTGTCTGAGAACAGTACTAAAGAGAATGCACATTGTACATCTTTATGCTTTAAAAAGGGAGGCTGTGGCATCAGGTCTTGGGATTTTCACTGAGTGCCATTCCCACCCAAATTGTCTCAAAAGAAAGGAGACATTTCAGAAGCCTTGCCAGGCTTGATTGGGACATGTGCCATATCCCTCCCTTTTTTAGATAAGCTCATCTGAAGAGGTTCAAGCTAATGGTGAAGAAATTGAAAATCCACAATTTGCATTAAGATTTAGATATGTGGTTTTTAGTCTTTCATTTGTATTCAAAAGAAATTCTGTGCCTGTTTTCTATTGTCTTTTATATATGAGACTCCTTTTATATATGGGAATCCTACCCCACCACAATGTGGTCTTTACACCATGCAGTCCCTTTACCTTGCATAAAGGGGTGAAGTGGAGTGAGGATCTCAACCCCTATCATTAAGCAGTTAGTCAAAAGCAATAAATGTTGATAGTTAAGGTTCCTGCTGCACAATTAACTTGGTCACCTTGCAAGTTCTGTATATTTTGCAATATTGACTAAAACCAATACAATACATTATGGACTGTGCGTAATATAGTTATGTACTGTGGGAGAAATGTGACTAGTGGAATAGTCTTTTGTTTTTGTTGCATTAATAGTAGTTTTTTGTATGTAGTTGAGTTTCTCTTTTATTTGTAAATAAATAAAAACAAACCCAAGAAGTCCAATCCTCAGTTTGATATTGACAGGCACTTTGGTCAAATGTGCCTCTTAAATAATTATCAAAAGTTATTCACTTAGACAAATAGCTGGATAGAGATATGTACTTGCATGAGATTTTTCCTCTCTGGGTGCTTCCAAACTGTCATAACTTTGTTTATACAAAGCTAATGTTTTCAAAGCAAGCAAAGGCACCACACCCTAATGCCAGGCTTGGTACGATTCAGAGACACAGTAGTTTATGCTTTGCACACCTCCCCCTTTTAAGGAGCTATAAACATACCTCTGGGCTTAAAATAATAAATCATTGTGTCATTCAGGCAGAGGGTGAAATTCAGGAGACAAGATAACCAGCCCATATCCCCATTTTCATCAACTGCAGATGATCTTCTGTTCTTTCCACTTTGAAGCAATTATTAAACATGCCACATCACAGGTCAGTAAGTGTGTGCCACTCCTACATACACATCGTTCTCCTCTCATATCCACCTTTCCAAATCCTTACCCTCGATTACATTCTATAAATATAAACTGACCAGCAGTTGTTCTGATTTCTCATTTTTTGCTGGTCAACACTGGATAATGCCTACCAGGATCAGTCCTGGCATAGTCTGGTATTGTGCTGGCATTAGGCAAATAGGTAAAGCAGTTTGTTGTTGATTATAATCCTCCCAGTGCAACAGCTGGCAATTCCCACGAAAACAGACCTTTGCTTGTACAGAAAGTCAACAAATTGGGGTTGACGCACATATGAGGGTGTGGCAGACACTGCTCCTTTAAAATCTTTTTGTACCTAATACTTTGAGAGTTTTGGATTAAAAGTGCATTACAGATGGTAACTAAATATGCCTCACAATATTTCTCTGAGGTGGATACAGGATAGATAAGTTCACTTCATATTTTCAGAGATTTTAAGGCCAAAAGGGACAAGGAGATCTTCTAGTTTGACTTCCTGTGTAACAGGATTTCATTTAGTTACTCCTGTATTGAATCCAATAACTTGTGTTAGGCTTTAGCCAGTCTTCCATAAAGACATCCAGATTTGATCTGAAGACGTGAAGAAACAGACACTCTACCATTTCCCGTGGTAGATTAACCATTAGAACAATCACCCTACTGTTAAATGTAACTTTAGCGCCCTCGTGGCCAAGATGGAGTCTGCTCTGCAGGCAGCTCTGGCCAAGAGAGAGTGCGCGCAGGAATGCAGCAGGAGAAATCCCTTCCACCCCAGGGGCACCTGTTCCAACCCCCACAGAGTGAACACCCCACCCACAGGAAAAGTACAATGGATATAACAAAGGGAGATATTTATTTACAGAGGGATGAGAGGAGTAAAACAACAAGGGGAAATAAAGGGGCAGCAGTAAAACAGAGCTGCATCCAAACCAAGGCCCCACGGGCCCAGTGGTAGCACAGTCTGGAAGGGCAGACACCGAGGAATGTGTCTGCACACAGAGTTCAGGAGTCCTGGGCAAAGTTCCAGTCCAGTGGGGAGTCTTGGGTGCTCCTGGTCATCGTCGGCGCCAGTGAACTTTCCCCAAGAAACCCCTCTGGTGCCTTCTGCTGCCGCTCTCTGCAAAGCCACATAGAGTGACCACCTCCCCACTTAACTAGCCAGCAACCTCCCTCCTTGTTCCCAATGCAGAGTCACAGGCCCCAGTACTGACAGCCCCATGCAGCTCTGGGCAGCCGTGATACCGGGTCCAGCTCTGGCCTGTCCTTGGGCGATTCCTCCCTGGCACAGTGCTCCTCCTGGCTCCTGTCCCGGGCTGTCCCCGATTGGCTGCTCTGTCCTTCCCAGGCTTCAGGCAGGTCCTCTGCTGCTTCACATCGTTAGGGCCTGTGGGCTGCTGCCTCTCTCCCACCCCCCAGCTCCAGAGCCACCCCCTGGAGTTTCCCTCCTTTTTTCTCACTCTCCCCTCCCCCTCTAGGAAAAAGATTTAAAGGGGTCATGCTCTCTAAACCCCAAAGCGGTTACCTAAAAAATTAATACAAAGTTTCTAATTTGCATTTGTCTATCGTTAACATCCAGCCCATGTGAGCAGTACACTTTTAGTGGTTTGAGTTTCTGTGCCTTTGTTATTGTCAGCAATGTAATATACACAAAGATGCCTACTGATTCAATTACTCAGTCAGCTCCAAGTACAGCTTCACCCCTTTACACGACTCTCTTCATAGCCCATTCTTGAGAAATCTTGGGGAACAAAGGCTAAGATTGTTGGCACAGTAAACCTCCCACATCCTTTTGGCCAGTCTCCCCACAACAGTTACCCTTTTCTGCTCATAAAGACATTTAAGTTAAGCAGCTGGGTTATTGTTGGGGGTAGCGCTGGTGGCAGCCAAAGGGCACCTGAGGATGAGTAAAGAGGTCTGGGTTGCAAAGGTTCTTTCCAAACCATCCTGCTGCATTTGACTTCCTGCCAATATCTGCATTTTATGGCTCTGTCTGCACAGTGTTTCCTCCAGGATTCACACAGCCCTAAAGTTATGCATCAATTATTGTCCTCTGTTTTAAAAATTCTCTTGAGTGAAAAAATAATTTGACAGTGATGAAAATAGCCATACTTACTGCTATTTTTGTTATAGAGACATCCATAATTGTGTCTTGTTTGGTTCTTCCCAGAGAGTGAGAAGGGAGACTGTAGGGACACAGGAATTTGGTGAGATTTTTGCATATGTCAAATATGAATAAGACCTTCTCTTGATGATGCATATGAGGGTCTGTAAAAGTCAAAATATTGTTTATACCATGCACAGGAAACACTGAATGATTAGTGTTGGCCAGGTCATGCTGCAGTCATGCCAGGTTTATTGGCAGACCCTGAGTAGACGTGAAGAGTATCACCTCCTATTGCCTGACCATGTAATCAGTGGAAGGCAAGACCCCATCACCCATTCATGTTCTCTTTGATATACCACATCTCTCCAGATTATACATTGTACATAGCACCCAGACTAGTGTGCTGCAGAGTGTGGAAAAAGAAGCGCTGCCGTTGTTCCATGACTCCTACCCAGACTGTGCATGTGAAGGAACTCATTCCAGATATGAAAGGAAATTCTCACTAGGTATGGAAGGGGGAGACAGGGACTGCTTAACCAAAGTCTCAGTTCACAGCAACTGGTATGCCGTTGTTCTCTTTTTGTCCGCATTATACTTCCAGTGACAGTGCATATGTGAAGGGCTGGGTGCAGCCTCTAGCTCGGAAAAAGATTTCTCCCTATATACATTGATTTGCTACACTCTCCACAGTGAAATTGCTAGGACATGAAAGAGAAAATAATGTGAAACCTAGGAATCTGCATTAATTACACTGCTAGAAATAATTGCTGAATGGTTTGGGCTATGGCCATACAGGATGTTGTATGCACTTTCTTCCACTCAGGAGCTATGGGTCCAGGGATGAAAGGAGCATGTGACCTGGTTAGAGTATGATACTTGGAATGAAATCCCTACACACACCCAGAAATCAATGGCAATTTTGCCACTGACTTCAGTGGGGCCAGGATTTCACTACTGCAGTCCAAATACTTGGGTTCTTTTCCAGGTTCTACCACTGACTCAGTGTCTCTCCTTCATAAGTAATGTTACTCTCTGCACTGATTTTCCCACCTATAAAATGGATATAACACTTCCCTACCTCACAGTTCTGTTGACAGGCTTAATTGCTTAAAACAGTGCAAAGTAATATTATTGGTATGAAAAACATACATATGAAATAAGTGCACAGAGAGCCAGATTCTGATCTTAATTACACACAAGAAATCCAATTGAGCACCCTAAAGTCAAGGCACTTACCTGGGATTTAGCCCAGCATAACTATTATCAGGATCTGTCCAAGTCTCAGACAACTGAATATTAACAAGTGATGTAGGGTGACCAGATGAGAGGAAGAAAATATCGTGGCACATGGAAGGGGGTCGCCAGCGGAGGGAAAAAAAGCGCCGAGTGCTGCCGGCAGAGCCAAAAAACAAAAAAAAAGAGTACCACAAAATATCTGGACAAAGATTGGTTGGGACACAGCACAAACACCTAAATATCAGGACGGTCCTGATTTTATCAGGACGTCTGGTCACCCTAAAGTGATGTTACTAGCAACTAAGCGATTAATGAACTGTGTTTACTGCCTGCAGGGCCCTAAAGACAATCCTTTGGCTTTTCTTGACTTAAAACCCAAACAGTCTCACCCAGAGGCAGTCTGTTGCCTTTCTTCAGCTATTGTATCACCTTTGGTCAGAGCTTCCAGTCCATCTCCCTCTAACCATGGTGGCGTGACAAGCAGTAAGGATACATTTTTCTCAGGACTGAAGGATGGCTGGAGCCAGATCTCAGGCTGGCCAGCAGTTCAAAGGCCATGAATCTCCTTTTGGTGCATGATTTATCCAATAGTTAATTACTTAGTTTCCAGCTTTACTCCAATGTACTTAGAACCACAACTGTTATTGTACTTAAACCCTTTAGTTATTTTGTTTATTCGTTTTTTTCCCTTCAACATAAATCTTCTTTCATGAGAACAGAAGTGAACAGAACAAAGCCAATTATTTGCCAATTAAATGGGGGACTGAGGGAGAAATTAATGATGAATGTCATTCAATTAATATTTACAATGTGCAACAATATTAACAGCCAAATTACCTTACTTGTGCATTTGACAGCTCTGTGGTTGCTTAAGAACTAACTGAGGATATTTTACATATTTCCTTGCAAATTGTGTATTATTTTCAGAATTATTTTTATCCTTAATTGAGGTTTTGTTTTGAAATTACTATTTTTTGCATACTAACGCTTTGTAAGTGATCTGGCTAGGGATCTGATTTTGCCTGTCAACTTATCATACAACTCCACCAAAGGCAGCCAACCAGCATTTCAAATGCAATTTATTGGTAGGCTCCTCTCTGAAGTATCATGTTCATAGGCTGTCCAGGGCTGGAGCACTCACAGAAAAAAAATATCAGGTGCTTAGCACCCACCGGCAGCCTGCTCTACCCGTCCCCCTAACACCTCCCATCCACCGGCAGCCCCACCACTCAACTCCTCCCCCTCCCACCCAACGCATCCCACCCAATGCAATCAGCTGTTTCGCAGCATGCAGGAAGCACTGGTTGGGGAAGGGAGAAGAGCAGCTATAGGGCACACTCGGAGGATGAATTGCGTGGGAAGAGGCAGGGCAGGGGTGGTGCCTGGGGCACCAGGGGTGCTCAGACCCCAGCGCCTGTGATCATGGCACCCACTAAGATGAGGAATCACTCCCGCGGGCAGGTGGGAAAGATACCTTTTTAATTATGAATATTGCAATAGTGTGTAGGGCAGGGGTGGGCAAGCTACAGCCCACAGTCCGTGTCCAGCCCATAGGAACTTTTAATCCAGCCCTTGAGCTCCTGCTGGGAAGTGGGGTCAGGAGTTTGCCCCACTCCAGTGTTCCAGCCAGGGAGCAGGGTTGGGGGGTTTTATGCATGGCTCCCAGAAGCAGTGGCATGTTCCCCCTCCAGCTCCTATGGGAAGGGGCACCCAGGGGGCTCGCACGCTGTCCCCGCCCAAAGCATCACTCCCCCCAGCTCCCATTGGCCGGGATTTGCGGCCAGTGGGACCTGCAGGGGCGGCGCTTACAGATGGGGCAGCATGCAGAGCTGCCTGGCCGGCACCGTGCCTCCATGTAGAGCCAGAGGGGGGCATGCTGCTGCTTCCAGGAGCTGTGGGGGAAGCACCTGCAGATGGGGCAGTGTGCAGAGCTGCCTGGCTGCGCCTCTGCATATGAGCCGGAGTGGGGACATGCCACTCCTTCCAGGAGCTGCTTGAGGTAAGCACTGCCCAAAGCCTGCATCCCTGAGCCCCCACCCATGCCACCTCCTGCTCTCAACCCCTCGGTCCCAGTCCGGAGCACCCTCCTGCACCCCAAGCCCCTCATAGCCAGCCCCATTCCAGAGGCTGCACCCCCAGCCAGAACTCCCAACCCCACCTGTGACCCGTCCCCCTGATCCAGTCTTGATCCCCATCCTGCCCTCCGAATCCCTTGGTCCAAGCACAGAGCACCCTCCTGCAACCCAAATCTCTCATCCCCTTCACTCACTTGAGAGATAGGTGACTTGGGTTCAAATCTCTCCTTTCTAAAGACTTCTTGTGTGGTTGTGAGCAAGTCACATTTAGTCTGTTTATGCCTCAGTTCCCATCTATAAAATGAAGATAATAGTACTTCCCTACCTCACAGGGGTGCTGTGAGGATAAATATGTAAAAAGCTTGTGAGGCACTCTGTCATAAACGTATAGTTAAGAGTTAATAGAACAGAAGTACTTCATGTCTCTTTTGCCTGCAAAGGGTTAACAAGATCAGTGAGCCCTGGCTGTCACCTGACCAGAGGACCAATCAGGGGACAGGATACTTTCAAATCTTGAGGGGGGGGGAATTTTTGTGTGTGCTGTTAGTTTTTGGTGGTTATTCTCTCTGGGTTCTGAGAGTGACCAGACATGCAACCAGGTTTCTCTCCAATCTCCCTGATACAGGTTCGTATAGATTCAAAATAGTAAGTACTAGGTGATAAGAGGAGTTAGGCTTATGTTTGTTTTCTTTATTTGCAAATGTGTATTTGGCTGGGAGGAGTTCAAATGTGTATTTGGCTGGAAGGAGTTCAAATTTGTATTTTGCTGAAAGGATTTTAATTTGTACTTGTATACTTAGGCTGGGAGGGTATTCCCAGTGTCTATAGCTGAAAGACCCTGTAACATATTCCATCTTAAATTTACAAAGGTAATTATTACTGTTTTTCCTTCTTTAATTAAAAGCTTTTCTTGTTTAAGAACTTGATTGTTTTTTTATTCTGGTGAGACCCCAGGGGGCTGGGACTGGATCCACCAGGGAATTGGTTGAGGAGAAAGGAGGGAAGGGGGAGAGAAAGGTTAATTTTCTCTCTGTGTTAGGATTACTTTCTCTCTCAGGGAGAGTCTGGGAGCGGGAAAGAGAAGGAGGGGGGAAGGTGAATTTTCCTCTCTGTTTTAAGATTCAAAGAGTTTGAATCACAGTGATCTTCTAGGGTAACCCAGGGAGGGGAAGCCTGGGAGAGGCAACGGTGAGGGAAAGGGTTTACTTTCCTTGTGTTAAGATCCAGAGGGTCTGGGTCTTGGGGGTCCCCGGGCAAGGTTTTGGGGGGACTAGAGTGTACCAGGCACTGGAATTCCAGGTTGCTGGCAGCGCTACAAGTACTAAGCTGGTAATTGAGCTTAGAGGAATTCATGCTGGTACCCCATCTTTTGGACGCTAAGGTTCAGAGTGGGGAATTATACCATGACATGGTGGTAGCGGTTGTATAGATAGATAGAAGTCAAAAAGCCAGTGAAGTTTTTATTTCTCTCCCTGCTAGCTATCTGCAGGCAGACTGAGAGGTTTGGGTTTAGAAACAAAAGCCAGTAGGATTTTTTCTTTCTCTTTCCCTGCTAGCTGTGTGTAAAGCAGGCTAGAGGAGATTGTTTTTAAAAGCAAAGGTTTGCAGTTTTTTTTGGGTCTCTCCCTTCTGAGTACTCTGAAGGCAAAGGCATTAGGATTTAATAAGGATCTTTGTTAAACAAAGGGACTCCAGTTGTGAGTCACCATACACCAGCAAAACACATTTGCAAATGAATGGTTTTTTTTCTTTCTAACTCTGTCGGGAATAGCTAGGTAGAAGGAGTTTAAAAAAAGACTCTGTTGCTAAGCAACCCTAAGGAGGCAACAGAGAAGCAGCATTTCAGGCAGTAAACAGCAGAGGGTGCCCCAACACAAGGAAGCAGAAATCATGACTACCAAGGACACCCTAAAACAGGAACGGGCAAAACTGGAGGCAGAGGACCAAATCAAAGACACAGACCACAAGCGAGACATAGAAAAGAAACTATAAGAACTAGAAATAAAACAAAAAGAGATGGAGCTAAGAGAAAGAGAGGCTGTCCACAGGAGAGAGCTGGAGATAAAAGAAAGACAGAGGGAAGAGAGAGAAAGAGAAAGAGATGCTGCCCACAGGAGAGAGCTGGAGATAAAAGAGAAAGAGTTGGAACTCCAGAGGGAGGTCCACCGGCAGGCCCTGAAATTAGAACAGGCTAAGCCGAAGGACACAGCCAATCCTACCAACCCTTCGCCAGTTATTGTTCCACATCCCAAGAAATTTCCCACCTACAAGGCAGGTGATGACACTGAGGCCTTCCTAGAAAATTTTGAAAGGACCTGCCATGGGTACAGCATCTCTGAAGACCAGTACGTGATAGAGCTGAGGCCACTGCTCAGTGGACCCCTAGCAGAGGTGGTGGCTGAAATGCCTAAGGAACACATGAACGATTATAAACTTTTTCAAACCAAGGCCAGAATCAGAATGGGGCTAACACCTGAGCATGCCCGTCGGAGGTTCAGAGCCCTAAGGTGAAAACCAGATGTGTCATTCACCCGACACGCCTACCACATTGGAAAGAATTGGAATGCCTGGATATCAGGAGCCAATGTTAAATCTCTGGACGACATGCACCTCCTAATACAATTGAAGCAGTTCTTAGAGGGTGTTCCTGAAGAAATAGAAAGGTACATCCTAGATGGGAAGCCCAATACTGTCACCGAGGCGGGAGAGATTGGAGTCAGATGGGTGGAAGTGGCAGAAAAGAAAAAAGCTAGTATCAAGGGGAGCGAATATCACCGGGGCCACACCGAAAATAAACCCTATACCCGAGGGCAACCCAAGACCCCACCTACAACCCAAGGAAAGCTGCCGACTCCCTATTCTCTCACCTCACCAATCTCCAGTAACCACCCTCGGCCCAGTGACCTGTCAGCTGGGCGATGCTTCAAGTGTAATGAACTGGGACATATAAAGGCCAACTGCCCCAAGAACCCCAACAGAGTGCAGTTCATTATATCTCCATCACTCCAAAGATCCCCAGGCCCAGATGCCTCTCAAATACCCTCGGAGCGAAGGGAAATTTTGAGAGTGGGCGGAAAGAAGGTTGTCGCGTGGAGAGACACGGGGGCACAAGTGTCAGCTATCCACCAATCCTTAGTGGACCCCAAATTCATCAACCCAAAGGCCCAAGTGACAATTTACCCCTTCATGTCACAAGCGGTAAACTTGCCTACAGCTAAACTGCCTGTCCAGTACAAAGGCTGGTCAGGAATGTGGACTTTTGCAGTCTATAAAAATTATCACATCCCCATGCTACTGGGGGAAGACTTGGCCAACCAGGTAAAGTGGGCCAAGAGAGTGGGAATGGTTACACGCAGCCAAGCCAGGCAAGTTTCCGGACCCATCCTTGTTCCTGAGCCGTCCACAGGGGCCCCGTCTGTGTTAGCAGAGACTCAGACAGAGGTAGTGGACCCAGATCCCCTGCCAATGACTGCAATAGCCACAGTACCTCCAGTCCCAGACCCGGACCTGGAAACGCAACCAACACCAGAACCACTGCCAGCAGTGACGCCAGCGCTTGCAAACCCATCTTCAACCCCAAAGCCAGAGGGCGCCAGTGAGCCTGAACTGGCAGAAGCAGCAGACAACCATACCCAAGAGGCTCAGCCAGAGCCTGAAATACCCTCAGGTGCACCAGCGGAGAGCGGTTCACCAGCCACGAAAACAACCCCAGCATCTACATCGCTTCCCGAGGGACCAAGCCCAAGTCCACAGTCTAAGGGAGAACTGGTGTCTCCAGCCTCCAGGAAACAGTTCCAGACTGAGCAGGAAGCAGATGACAGCCTTCAGAAAGCTTGGGCGGCAGCATGGAGCACCCCACCGCCTCTCAGCTCTTCTAGCCAATCCCGGTTTGTTATAGAACAAGGGCTTTTATATAAGGAGACTCTTTCAGGTGGACACCGGGAAGACTGGCATCCACAAAAACAGTTGGTGGTTCCAACTAGGTACCGGGAAAGCTCTTAAGCTTAGCCCATGATCATCCCAGTGGCCATACTGGGGTGAACAGAACCAAAGACAGGTTGGGGAAGTCCTTCCACTGGGAGGGGATGGGCAAGGATGTTGCCAGGTATGTCCAGTCTTGTGAGGTATGCCAAAGAGTGGGAAAGCCCCAAGACCAGGTCAAGGCCACTCTCCAACCACTCCCCATAATAGAGGTCCCATTTCAGCAAGTAGCTGTGGATATTCTGGGTCCTTTCCCAAAAAAGACCCCCAGAGGAAAGCAGTACATACTGACTTTTGTGGACTTTGCTACCCGATGGCCGGAAGCAGTAGCTCTAGGCAACACTAGGGCTAAAACTGTGTGCCAGGCCCTAATAGACATTTTTGCCAGGGTAGGTTGGCCCTTCGATATCCTTACGGATTCAGGGACAAATTTCCTGGCAGGGACCATGAAAGAACTGTGGGAAACTCATGGGGTGAATCACTTAGTTGCCACCCCATACCACCATCAAACCAATGGCCTGGTGGAAAGGTTTAATGGAACTTTGGTGGCCATAATACATAAATTCGTGAATGAACACTCCAATGACTGGGACCTAGTGTTTTGGCAGTTGCTCTTTGCTTACAGGGCTGTACCACATCCCAGTTTAGGGTTCTCACCATTTGAGCTTGTGTATGGCCATGAGGTTAAAGGGCCATTACAGTTGGTGAAGCAGCAATGGGAGGGGTTTACACCCTCTCCAGGAACTAACATTCTGGACTTTGTAAGCAACCTACAAAACACCCTCCGACACTCTTTAGCCCTTGCTAAAGAAAACCTAGGGGATGCTCAGAAAGAGCAAAAGGCCCTGGTATGATAAACATACCAGAGAGTGTTCCTTCAAGGTAGGAGACCAGGTTATGGTCTTGAAGGCGCAACAGGCCCATAAAATGGAAGCATCATGGGAAGGGCCATTCACGGTCCAAGAGTGCCTAGGAGCTGTTAACTACCTCATAGCATTTCCCAATTCCTCCCTAAAGCCCAGAGTGTACCACGTTAATTCTCTCAAGCCCTTTTATTCCAAAGACTTACAGGTTTGTCAGTTTACAGCCCAGGAAGAAGATAATGCTAAGTGGCCTGACGGTGTCTACAATGAAGGGAAAAGTGACGACGGCGTGGAAGAGGTGAACCTCTCCACAACCCTGAAACGTCTGCAGCGGCAACAGATCAAGGAGTTGATGCACTCTCCCGTGAAAGTTTCCCAAAATCAGCTAGTTAAAAATTGTCCTTACAATGTGAAGAATCTTGTAGTTTTACATAATTAGTGGCATATGTAAGGGTGCATGTGTTTATTGATCTGTTTATTCTAGAGTTCTAGGGAGAAATCACTGCCAGTGTGGTTCCACACTGTCAGCGATTTGGGGGGCATGCCATAAACGGATAGTTGAGTTAATAGAAGTACTTCATGTCTCTTTTGCCTGTAAAGGGTTAACAAGATCAGTGAGCCTGGCTGTCACCTGACCAGAGGACCAATCAGGGGACAGGATACTTTCAAATCTTGAGGGAGGGAAGTTTTTGTGTGTGCTGTTAGTTTTTGGTGGTTATTCTCTCTGGGTTCTGAGAGTGACCAGACATGCAACCAGGTTTCTCTCCAATCTCCCTGATACAGGTTCGTATAGATTCAAAATAGTAAGTACTAGGTGATAAGAGGAGTTAGGCTTATGTTTGTTTTCTTTATTTGCAAATGTGTATTTGGCTGGGAGGAGTTCAAATGTGTATTTGGCTGGAAGGAGTTCAAATTTGTATTTTGCTGAAAGGATTTTAATTTGTACGTGTATACTTAGGCTGGGAGAGTATTCCCAGTGTCTATAGCTGAAAGACCCCGTAACATATTCCATCTTAAATTTACAAAGGTAATTATTACTGTTTTTCCTTCTTTAATTAAAAGCTTTTCTTGTTTAAGAACCTGATTGTTTTTTTTATTCTGGTGAGACCCCAGGGGGCTGGGGCTGGATCCACCAGGGAATTGGTGGGGAGAAAGGAGGGAAGGGGGAGAGAAAGGTTAATTTCTCTCTGTGTTAGGATTACTTTCTCTCTCAGGGAGAGTCTGGGAGGGGGAGAGAGAAGGAGGGGGAAAGATGAATTTTCCTCTCTGTTTTAAGATTCAAGGAGTTTGAATCACAGTGATCTTCCAGGGTAACCCAGGGTGGGGAAGCCTGGGAGAGGCAACGGTGAGGGAAAGGGTTTACTTTCCTTGTGTTAAGATCCAGAGGGTCTGGGTCTTGGGGGTCTCCGGGCAAGGTTTCGGGGGACCAGAGTGTACCAGGCACTGGAATTCCTGGTTGGTGGCAGCGCTACAAGTACTAAACTGATAAATGAGCTTAGAGGAATTCATGCTGGTACCCCATCTTTTGGACGCTAAGGTTCAGAGTGGGGAATTATACCATAACACACTCATGCTATGATAATGGCAGCCACACACATACCTAAGGCAGATTGTCAATAGTCAGTCTTAACTGCAATGGATATTGACCTGGAAAATGATGTAAAATATGATATACACATTCTTCTCTTGGACTTAGTACAGTGAGTTTGGTTAGGTTAGTTTTCATGCAGTTGCTTGGACAGTATAGAGACTACCAAACATATTATGTGCCTCCTGGATGTTCTGTCCTGAGACAAATCTGGCATGTTATGGTGTAGAATTCCTGTGAGGGATAGGTATCTGTTGACATTCTCCAGCCATCATATTTTAGGTCTTCCATGGAGGAGGAGGAGAGCCATCTTTTCTATCCTGTCAAGTATCAGAGGGGTAGCCATGTTAGTCTGGATCTGTAAAAGCAGCAAAGATTCCTGTGGCACCTTATAGACTAACAGACGTATAGGAGCATGAGCTTTCGTGGGTGAATACCCACTTTGTCAGACGCATCCACATCCCTGAGAGACTTAGCTATACCGGCCTAACCCCTGTGTAGACTGTGCTAGGTCAATGGAAGAATCTTGTGGACTCAGATTATCTATACTGACAAGAGAATCCCTCCTGTCAGCATAGGTAGTATCTACACTGAAGCAAGACAGAAGTGCATATGTTAGTTATTATGGTGCAAGTCTGTATGTAGGTCAGATGTCAGGGAGTTATGCCTTGTCTATACTAGAAAGTGGTATAATTTTAACTATGCTAGTATAGTTCAGCTGTTTTAGTCCCCCTAGTGTGGACAGATGGAAGCACTTGTCTGTTGACATAGCTGTATCTATACTGGGGTTATTTCTGCATAGCTTTGTTGGTCAGGGGTGTGGACTTCTGACACCTTTTGACCTATTTAGCTATGGTGACCTACATTCTACTTGAAGACCAGACCAAAGAGTTGTACCAACTATAATGGTTAAAAAAAAAAATCCACACCTCTAACCAAAATAGTTATGGTGGTACAATTTTCAAGTGTAGACAAGGCCTTATACACCCAAATCAAATTGAAATTAAGTTGTGGTCTACCCACTGTTTTTGTATGAGTTGTATAACTATTTCAGTCAGGGGTATATTTTACCAATATAATTATATTGGTACCAACCTTAGGCCTGGTCCACACTATGCTGTTAAACCGATTTTAACAGCTTTAAATCAATTTAACGCTGCACCCGTCCACACTACACTGCTCTTTATATCGATTTAAAGGGCTCTTTAAATCGATTTCTGTACTCCTACAAAACGAGAGGAGTAACGCTAAAATCGATATTACTATATCGATTTAGGGTTAGTGTGGACGCAAATCGACGTTATTGGCCTCTTTATTTTACAGTAGCTACCCACAGTGCACCGCTCCAGAAATCAACGCTAGCCTCGGACCACGGACGCACGCCACCGAATTAATGTGCCTAGTGTGGACGCACACAATTGACTTTATAATATCTGTTTTATAAAATCGGTTTAAGCTAATTCGAATTTATCCTGTAGTGTAGACGTACCCTTAGTGTACACACAGTTATACTGGTATAAAAATGCCTTATATTAGTATAGTTTATTCCCCTTTTTGTGTGGAAATAATCTTTACCAGCATGAGTATCTTTTTATTTGTATAATTGCATTCACACTAGTGGGAATTGTACCGCTTTAACAATACTGATATAGTTTTTGTATTTTGACAAGCCCTCAAGTTCCTTCTATACCACTAAGCCCAAGCACTCAGCAATCATGAGTTAGGTCCTAAAAATCATTCAAATTGTTTAAAAATCATATTTTAAAAAAATAAATAAAAACTTGCCTTCTGGATTTGACCCCTTGGGGAGCAGTCAGGCTATGTTTTCAAGCTTTTTGATGCACCCACAAATCATCTTTTTTTTTTAAATTGAAACTCACAATTATAATTTGACCCCAGTGTTAGGGACCAGGATGTGGGCAGTCATACCTGGTGGTCAGAGCAGGCATTAGAATCAAGGGTCACAGTCAGAGTCAGGAGCCCAGAGTCAGAAGCACAGTCAGAGGCCAGATGCCAGAGCCAAAGGTCACAACAGAAGTCAGAAGTAAGGAATCTGAGCCAGGGGTCATAACCGAGTTATCTGGAGTGAGGCAAGGCTAAGTCCATGGCTGGAATCAGACAGGAGCAGGACCAGAACAAGCCAGTGTAGGAGCTATTGAGCCATGGGCGAATGCTTTGAACAGTCAGTGTCCTGCTGTTGCTGCTGATCTTAAAAGCAGATCTGCTAATCCCATTGGGTGGGTTAGCCAATCAGACAGCTCAAATGGGGCCCAGCCGTACTTGTGTGACTGCCTGGGGCTAATATGTCTAGGGCATTCTGCAACACTGCACCCGCGCAGAATTCATGTCCCCTGCAGATTTCTATGCTTCCCCAGAGAAAAATGACCTCTGAGCCCCCTGCGCTCAGACCTCCCCCATCACCGAGCTCCACCCCTCCCACATCTGGACCCCACAGGGCTCATCTCCTCTGCATCTGGATCCCCATCCCTTGAAGCCAGACCACCCTCCACTGAGCACCTCACAGTCAAATCCCCACCCCAATGAGTCCCCACCTCCCCTGTACCTGGACAACCCTGACAAGCCCCCCACTCCCAGACCCCCACCCCACTGATTCCCAACCAGCTGCACCTGGAATTTTGCATAATATTAGAATATTGTGCACAGAAAAGACGGTTACTCACCTTTGTAACTGCTGTTCTTCGAGATGTGTTGCTCACATCCATTCCAGTTAGGTGTGCGCGCCACGCGTGCACGCTCGTCGGAAACTTTTTACCCTAGCAACTCCAATGGGCCGGCAGGTCGCCCCCTAGAGTGGCGCCGCCATGGCGCTCGATATATACCCCTGCCGGCCCACCCGCTCCTCAGTTCCTTCTTGCCGGCTACTCCGACAGTGGGGAAGGAGGGCGGGTGTGGAATGGATGTGAGCAACACAACTCGAAGAACAACAGTTACAAAGGTGAGTAACCGTCTTTTCTTCTTCGAGTGATTGCTCACATCCATTCCAGTTAGGTGAATCCCAAGCCATACCTAGGCGGTGGGGTCGGAGTGAGAAGTCGCGGCATGGAGCACTGCAGATCCGAAGGCCGCGTCCTCTCTTGACTGCTGGACCAGGGCGTAGTGGGAAGTAAAGGTGTGGACCGATGACCAGGTCGCTGCCCGACAGATTTCCTGGATGGGCACACGGGCGAGGAAAGCCAGCGACGACGCTTGCGCCCTGGTAGAATGCGCAGTCACATGGCCGTAGGAACATGGGCCAGCTCATAGCAGGTCCTGATACAGGAAGTTACCCATGAGGATAACCTCTGCGAAGAAATGGGAAGCCCCTTCATGCGGTCCGCTACTGCCACGAAAAGCTGGGGGGATTTGCGGAACGGTTTGGTCCTCTCCACATAGAACGCGAGAGCCCTACGGACATCAAGCGAGTGGAGCTGTTGCTCCCTGCCTGAAGAGTGAGGTTTCGGGAAAAAAACCGGGAGGAATATCTCTTGGTTGACGTGGAAGGCTGAGACCACCTTGGGGAGAAAGGCAGGGTGTGGCCTCAGCTGCACCTTATCTTTATGGAAGACTGTATACGGGGGGTCTACCGTGAGAGCCCGGAGTTCCGACACCCATCTAGCTGAGGTGATAGCTACTAGAAAGGCAGTCTTCCAAGAGAGATAGAGTAGGGAGCAAGTAGCTAACGGCTCAAAGGGGGGCCCCATGAGCCGAGACAACACCAGGTTAAGATCCCAGGTTGGAGCAGGGAGTCGGACGTTAGGGTACAAACGTTCCAGCCCTTTTAGGAATCTAGTCACCGTCGGGTGAGAAAAAACGGAGCGGCCATCCCCACCCGGGTGAAAGGTGGAGATAGCTGCCAGGTGGACCCGCAAAGACGATATCGCCAGGCCCTGTTGTTTGAGGGACCAAACATAGTCTAAGATATTGGCCACCGAAACTTCCATAGGGCGGAGACCTTTCTCCACGCACCAACAGGAGAAACGCTTCCACTTGGCCGAGTATGTCGCTCTAGTGGAAGGCTTCCTGCTGCCCAAAAGTACCTCCCGTACCGGGGTGGAGCAGCGCAGTTCAGAACCGGTCAGCCACGCAGGAACCACGCCGCTAGGTGCAGCGACTGCAGGTCCGGGTGACAGAGAGTCCCGTGTTCCTGGGTAATCAGGTCCGGGTGAAGGGGCAGGGGAACTGGGTCGGCTTTGGCCAGGTCCAGCAGCATGGGGTACCAATGTTGCCTGGGCCACGCCGGGGCTACCATGATCACGCGAGCCCTGTCCCTGCGCACCTTCAGAAGGACCCTGTGGACCAGTGGGAACGGGGGAAACGCGTAGTACAAGTGGGTCGTCCACGGAATAAGGAAGGCCTCCGCTATAGACCCGGGCTCCCTGCCCTGAAAGGAGCAGAACGCCTGGCACTTCTTGTTCCCCCCGGACGCGAAGAGGTCCACACGGGGATAACCCCACCTCTGGAAGATTGAGAGGGCGACGTCCGGGCGAAGGGACCACTCGTGTGATAGGAAGGATCTGCTCAGGCGATCCGCCAGCGTGTTCCGTACTCCGGGGAGGAAGGAAGCCGTGAGGTGAATGGAGTGGGCTACACAAAAGTCCCAGAGTCGCATCGCCTCGTGACATAGGGGAGAGGATCTGGTGCCGCCCTGCTTGTTGATATAGTACATGGTCGTCGTGTTGTCGGTAAACACCGCGACACAACGACCTCGAAGCTGGTGACAGAACGTTTGACAAGCAAGGCGGACCGCTCTCAGCTCCCGCATGTTGATGTGCAGCTTCACCTCCTGCGGGGACCACAGGCCCTGTGTTCTCAGGGTTCCCAGGTGGGCCCCCCAGCCGAGATCTGAGGCATCCGTTGTTAGGGACACCGAAGGCTGAGGTGGGTGGAAAGGGAGCCCCGCACACACTACGGACTGGTCTAGCCACCAGCCGAGAGAATCTAACACCCCCTGGGGGATTGTGATCAGCATGTCTAGCGGTTGCCTTGCCGGCCAGTAATGTGCGATGAGCCACAGCTGGAGGGGCCTCATGCGGAGCCGAGCGTAACCGGTCACAAATGTGCATGCTGCCATGTGGCCTAACAGGGTTAGACATGTCCGTATTGATGTCAAGGGGGCTGCCCGCAATCGCTGAACGATCGCCGACAACGCCTGGAACCTTGGCAACGGCAGAAGGGCCCTGGCCACGGTGGAGTCCAGGACGGCCCCAATGAACTCCACCCTCTGCATGGGGAGCAGGGTGGACTTGTCTATGTTGATCATGAGGCCCAAGGTAGCAAACAGGCCGGTGATCCTGCGGACGTGGCTGCAAACCTGTAGTTCCGACGTGCCCCGAATCAACCAATCGTCTAGGTAAGGGAACACGTGGATACGACTGCGCCGAAGATGTGCCACAACGACTGCCATGCATTTTGTAAATACCCTCGGGGCCGTAGAGAGGCCAAATGGGAGGACTGCAAATTGGTAGTGAAGGCGGCCCACCACGAATCGAAGGAAACGTCTGTGGTGTGGCCAAATGGCAATGTGAAAATAAGCGTCCTGCATGTCGAGGGCGGCGTACCAGTCTCCCGGATCCAGGGATGGGATAATGGTCCCCAGAGATACCATGCGGAACTTCAACTTGACTAGGTATTTGTTGAGCTCTCGCAGGTCGAGGATAGGCCTGAGGCCTCCCTTGGCCTTGGGGATCAGAAAGTAGCGGGAATAAAACCCCTTGCCTTTCTCGTTTTCCGGAACCGCCTCTATAGCTCCTTTGTTGAGGAGCGTCTGTACCTCCTGTCGAAGGAATTGCTCGTGAGAGGGGTCCCTGAAGAGGGACGAGGAAGGGGGGCGGGAAGGAGGAAATGATATAAACTGCAGGCGGTATCCTGTCTGCACCGTGCGTAAGACCCAGCGGTCTGATGTTATCTGGGCCCACGCCGGGAGGAAAAATGAAAGGCGGTTTGAAAACGGGGGGGAAGGATCCGTGGGGGAAACTGTTACTGCGCCCTCGGGCGCACCTTCAAAACGAAGGCTTGGGTCCAGGCGGGGGCTTAGAGGAGCTTTGATTCTGCCCCCCCTGGTTCCCCGAATGCCTACGCCTTCCATTCCTGCCACGGCGCCTATTGAGGTCCTGCCGTTGGCGGAACTGGGGGTATGGCCTGCGCTGCTGTTGCTGCTGTGGCCGGAAGGGTCTGCGCTGCGTTCCCGGCGTGTGCATCCTGAGGGAGCGTATAATGACCCGATTGTCTTTGAGACTCTTAAGTCTGGGGTCTGTCTTTTCCGAAAACAGGCCCTGGCCTTCGAACGGGAGGTCCTGGATGGTATATTGGAGCTCCGGTGGAAGGCCAGAGACCTGAAGCCAGGAGATACGGCGCATCGTTACCCCCGAGGCGAGGGTGCGGGCAGCCGAGTCTGCAGCGTCCAAAGAAGCTTGCAACGAGGTTCGTGCAACCTTCTTGCCCTCGTCCAGAATGGCCGCAAATTCTTGGCGGGCCTCCTGTGGCAGCAGTTCTTTGAATTTGTCCGCTGCCACCCACGAGTTAAAAGCGTATCTGCTGAGCAGGGCTTGTTGGTTTGAAACCCTGAGCTGAAGGGCCCCAGCTGAGTAGACCTTGCGGCCAAGGAGGTCCATACGTCTGGCCTCCTTGGATTTGGGGGCTGGAGCTTCCTGCCCATGACGCTCCCTCTTGTTCACCGACTGCACCACCAGGGAACACGGTGTCGGGTGGACGTGGAGGTACTCATAGCCCTTGGAGGGGGCCATGTACTTCCTCTCGACGCCCCTCGCCGTAGGGGGGATGGAGGCCGGTGACTGCCAGATTGTATTGGCATTGGCCTGGATCGTCCTAATGAAGGGTAGGGTGACCCTGGTGGGAGCATCAGACGAGAGGATGGTGACGATAGGGTCCTCGATCTCAGAGACCTCCTCGGCTTGCAGGCTCAGATTCTGAGCTACTCGCCTAAGGAGGTCTTGGTGCGCCCTGAGATCCAGCGGAGGAGGGCTACTGGAGGAGGTGCCAGCCACCGCTTCATCAGGGGAGGAGGATGAGGAGACCCCCGGCAAGAAAGTGTCCAGTGGGGGGTCTCCCTCAGCCCTCGCCTCTGTCTCAGGAGCAAGAGCGGGGTCTTGCTGCTTGGATCCTTCCTCTCCATCCGGGGAGGGAGGGGGGCGAGACAACGAAGCCTCCGGCACCCTGTGCTCCATCGTTGCAGGCCTAGCGGGAAGCTGTTGGGGGCCCTGGGCTTGATGGTATGCCCAGGGGGTCCAAAACCCCCACTGCTGCGGACCTTGGTCCTGTTGCGGAGGGTCTTGAAATAATGCCGCCTGCCTGTCGGTGCCCAGCGCATACACGCTGTCCGCTTGGGAAGACACCGACGGCTGCCTAGAAGGCCATGGCGGGGCCGACCCCGGCTGGTAAGGGTCTGCGAGGGTCGGCACCGAAGATCTTCTCGGTGCCGGGGATCGGTACCGGGAGTCATAGCGGTGCCGGGATCGGGACCAGGTTCTGTCTCGGTGCTGGGATCTGGACCGGTACCGGCCGCTGCTTCGGTGCCGGGATCAGGACCGGGACCTGCCACCGACGCGGTGCCGGGAGGTCGACCGGGACCAGGACCTGCCACCAGCTCGGTGCCGGGAGGTCGACCGGCGCGGCGAGTGACGGCGAGACCGGCTCCTTGAGTCACGGTGCCGGTATCGACGGCTGGAGTCAGACCGCGACCGTCTGGAGGTCGATCGGTGCCGCGAGTGCGACCGGTACCGCCGAGGGGAGCGGTGCCGGGACTGCGAGCGGCGGCGGGATCTCAAGCGACCGAGGCGTCGGGACCTGGATCGCGAGCGCGAGTCCCGAGACGGTGCCGTCATCATGGGTTTGCCTCTAGATGCGACCCGCACCGGCGGTACCGGGGGTGGCAGCTGAGTAGACTCAGTTAGGGCAATAAGGTCCCGTGCCGAGGCGAAGGTCTCCGGTGTGGATGGGACCAATAGCTCAACCCCAGATCTTAAGGGGGAGCTTGGCGGCACCGGACTCGACGGACCCACCGGGCCCGGAGTCGACGGTGCCGGTAGTGCCGCGGCCGATGTCGATGTCGGGCGCTCCATTCGGGTCTGCCTGGCTGGAGTAGCAGACGTTGACGGTCTCGCCTCTGCACCCGGTGCCGGGGAAGGTCGGTGCCGGGGAGTCTTCCGGTGCCGGTGCGATCCGGTGCCGGCGCCGAGATCACGGCCTGTGAAGCTGCAGGGTCAAGTGCCGCCTCTATGAGGAGAGTCCTGAGTCTCTGGTCTCTCTCCTTCTTAGTCCTGGGCTTAAAAGCCTTGCAGATGCGGCACTTGTCCGACTGTGCGATTCCCCCAGGCACTTCAGACACGCGTCGTGGGGGTCGCTGGTTGGCATAGGCTTTTTACAGGCCGCACACTGCTTAAAGCCCGGCGAACCAGGCATGAGCCCGGTGCCGGGTGCCGGGAAGGGCTACAGCCCAGACCGGCGAACAACTATATACAATACTTAACGATCTACTAACAACTGTAACAATAACGGTAGTTAACAAGGAGAGCTAGGGACGTGGAGGACAGCTATGCCGCGCTCCACAGTTCCAACGACCGACACGGCGGTAAGAAGGAACTGAGGAGCGGGTGGGCCGGCAGGGGTATATATCCAGCGCCATGGCGGCGCCACTCTAGGGGGCGACCTGCCGGCCCACTGGAGTTGCTAGGGTAAAAAGTTTCCGACGAGCGTGCATGCGCGGCGCGCACACCTAACTGGAATGGATGTGAGCAATCACTCGAAGAAGAATTTTTAATTTTTTGGTGCAGAATTCCCTCAGGAGTAGGTTAAGTTAGGAGGTAATCCAGGAGCTGGGGCTTTAAGAAGAAAACAAAATATCATAAGAATCACTATAAAAATGTGAGAGTTGACAACACTGCTACTTTGAAAATCTCAGCCACCATTGCTTTCAAATTATGCCCTTAGTTTGTCCTGTGCAAACCCATTGGCGTTAGCTGAGCTGCAGAGTTATAACTGAGAATTTAACACTGTAGTTAGAACTTAATTAATAAATATATTGTCTCAAAATGTCTAAAGGGACATCAATCATTTTAGTCCCAAAGTTACCTATATTCCACACAAATTTGGTATCTTTTTCACTTTTCTGATTGAAGATTATTGAGATTTGGAATTAACAGTCATGGAAATGAGGTTAGAGAAAGAGTTATTAACACTAGGAGACTCAATCCTGCAGAACCTTGAGTTTTCTGCATGAATAATTTTTGTTTGCTTGTTTACCTCATTTTGGGTCTTTGTCTCACATTTGAGCCTTGCAGGCTGAGATGTATGGATGCACATGAGCAGACTCTATATTTTTCTCCCATAGATACACTGACTCTCCAATGCTAACAGCAGGAAGAAGTGGTCAAAATTTAATATGACTGACTACACATCAGAGCAGATAATCTGAAAGACTCCCATTGACTTCAAAGGGAACTGGATAGGGCTCTTTAATTTCTGGCCCCAGTTCCAGAAAGCATTTAAACACATGCTTATCTTTAAGCATTTGATTAAGTCCTACTGATGTCAGTAGGGTTTAGGTGTTTTACTGAAACCTCTAATTTAAAAATAAGACAGGTGAACCAGTTAGAGAAAACAGAATAACTTCCCTGACCCTTTTGCCCAAACACTGTACTACTTTATTTATTTATTTATTTATTTTTCAAATTCTGCACTATTTGGTTAAATGCTGTTCCCCATTATTGTTAATTTTGTTGTATGCCTGATTTCTAGCCAGAAGTGGAAGTTCCAAAATATGCAAAAAAGGCTGCTGCATTTGAGGCTATTTCCTCCATGACTCTTAGCAGGAAGTACTGGACATTTGAAGAGAAAACTCACTCTGGAGATTTCCAGCCCAGTTTTGCAGACCTGAATAATATGGAAAAGCATCTAAACTTTAGGCAGTTTATTTGAACTGCCCCAGAGTCCAAATTTTTTGAGGCTTCCCCCATCACAACCCAAGGACAGCATAGACTTCTCTTTTCTTTTTAAGAGAAGACATGTGGAATGGAATGTGATGACCAGCAAGCAATAACAAAACCAAGAGAAATGCTAGTTTCAGTTAATTGACTAAAGCAGTTAGATCCCTTTTTGGTCATGTTTTTAAAGGGAAATGGAAGGGGCAACTTTCTGATTTAAATTGTTTAAGAAAAAAAGAAAAAATAATAAGAAGAAAAGCACACAGTGTATTAAAAAAAAAGATCTAAAATTTGCCTGAGTATAAGTATGCTAACTAGTGCAGAGTTCTCCAAATATGGACTAAATGTGATTCAGAGGGGCATGAGCCAGGTCTCAGGAGTAAACAAAATAAAAATACCAGAGGGAATGTTTTAATAGCTTTTTTTTGTTCCCAGTTCAAATAGTTTCTTTGCTTAATTTCTTAAAGTCTGAAGCACCATTAAGCTATTTGTTATTTTGAATCTGTGTTATTGGACACACCAGGCCTGATTCTTCACTCTCGTACGCTAACTTTCCACAATGACATTGCCTTGAAATCAATGGAGTCTAAAACACAAATGTTGGGAATTAGACCAATTATTTCCAAAAGCTGTTTTGCAAATAAACCTTTTAACAAATGGAAAATCACTATTTGTCCAACTCCTGTAACATGTACAGACAGTGAGATTTAAAGCTTTGACGAGCCTATACAAATCTCGTCATGCAGAACTTTCCCCCTCAAAAAGCATATTAATCTCTCAGATAAAAGAGTATCTTATAATTAGAGACACAACATGGAGACAGCACAGGACTGGAACTCAGGAGACATGTGTTCAATTCCCAGCTGTGCCTCAGCCCTCAGGCAAGTCACTGCCCCTCTGACTCAGTTTCCCCATCTGTAAAATGGGGATAATTATACTGACCTCCTTTGTAAAGCACTTTGAGATCTACTGATGAAAACAGCTAGGTATTATCATTATTACTGAGACTTATGCTGGTAGCCAGGAATCCCAGAATTTGTCTCATCCCTCTGGCTCATTTATTGTCTGTAAGCAAGACATTTCACCTCACTGTGCCTCAGTTTTCCCATCTCTAAATTGGGGTTACTAATATTTACCTACCTGAAAGAGGTGTCATGATAATCAATCCTGTTTGCAGAGTACTTTGAAGGTGTTAAGTGCTAAGCATGATTATTACAATTAGTAATGTGTAAACTGTATAACAATTCAGAGGTTTGGCATGGTTTAGATAAGTTTCCCAGAGTATGGACTCTCATCTGAATTAACCAAACTTTATTTTTACCTACGTGTATTTCAGGGGCCAAAGTCTGCCTTAACATTTATAGCTGTAATTGTGAAATCACCAGCATTTTTGGAAGACTGACACACCCTTATTATATCCCCAGAATTAGTGAATTAATTTTAAGTTGTAGTTTTTTTCTACCTAAAGGGGGAGGGGGGCGAGTTGTCAATCACTGACCACATCCTCTAAAAGGAACTAAAAGGCCCTTCAGAATAGATACTAGTAGGAAGGCAGCCAAGCTTCATAGCCACAAGCCCTGGAATATAGCAAAGAAAGGGCTTTCTTTTACGTCAAGGTAAGGCAATAAGCTTGATCCCACAGGTTCTGGGCATCATCATCTCCCACTGGCTTATGTGGGAAGGGGCTCAGCACCATACAGGAACACTAACTGCTGCAGAGGATGGGACCCTCGGTATGTTTCTATCCGCTGTGATACCTGAGGAGCCACAATGTTTCAGTTAAATGACCTCAAAGAATTTCAGAATTATTATTCATTTGCTGGCATTCTGCCTGCTAAGCTCTCTGAAGGAATGGCCAATTCTGCAGAAAACACTTTAGTTAGCAGATTTTCTGCCATTTCTTCGCTATCTCTGAGGGAGTATAAGTAGACAAGGAGAAACTTGGCCCCCTGGCAGAAACACTGCTTCAAACTCATCAGCAATCTCTTCTTCTGAAACTGCACTTTAAACAGGGAGAAAGCTGCTCTGGCCATGAGAAAGTAGCTATAGTAACATGTGTTTGTTTTCATCCCTCTCCCATAATAAGCAGCTTCTGTGAAGTAGACAATACAGACAAGCAGGTTTTAATGGGAGAGAAGACTCTGGCTATATCTGGGTTTTTCTGCAACAGCTGGATGAGTGTGATCATATCTTTTTTCAGCCTTGATTTCTTTGTTAACAAATCACCAACATGGCTCAGTTCTGAGTGCCTGGCTCAGAAAACATTATTCCAAGATGGTCTATATTTTGGGATGGAGAGCAGTTCCTTTCTCAATATAGCTGTACATGATATGGTCAATGATGCCCATTTTAGATAAAAAAAATAAAGTTCCCATGGAAGATAGAACTCCATCTTGGTTTTGTATCCTGAAAGACCTCTTACACTGACAACATTTTACTTGCACATGGCCCCTAATGCAGTCAGCACCAACAGTTTACTATCAGGAAAAACCCTGTGCTGGTAGGACAGTGAAAGAAACAGTAGATGTGAGTAAGCCTAGAATCCTTTTGTTTTTCCTGTCACTACCATTTGATTAAAACGCCAAGGCTGAGATTATCTAAGGCAGTCAGGCACCCAACTCCCATTGACTTTCATGAGAGGTTTGGTTAATTAAGGATGACAGAATTTAGCCAGTTTTCGTCACTATAAATGAAACCTGTGATTCAAAGTTAACCAGACTTCGTCTGAGCTTTGTTTAAGAGAAATTTAAAGCACATTTACAGGCATTTTCTTGGTGTATCCAGTGGTGGTGGCAGCTTTGTTGCTGGCATATAATTACTAGAATATAACCCAACCACCACTGGATTTCTAGGGAAATTGGAGTGAAGGGAGGAAGCTATTTGTTCTTTGGCTCCCCAGAAGAATAAGCTATAAGAAATTTTACGGTGAGCATGTTAAACCTGTGGAAGTCATTGCCAGGAGATGTTGTGAAGGCCAAAACTATAACAAGGTTCAGAAAAGAATTAGATAAGTTCATGGAGGATATGTCTCTCAATACATATTTGATAAGATGGTCAGAGATGCAACCCCACGCTCTGGCTGTACCTAGCCTCTGATTGCCAAAAGCAGGGAATGGGTGACAGGGAAGGGATCATTTGATGAGTACCTGTTCTATTCATTCCCTCTGAAGCACCTGGCATTGGCCACTGTTGGAAGACAGAATACTGGTGAACCATTGGTCTGATCCAAATAGGCTGTTCTTATGTAAAGAAAGGTAACCCATAAGATCTGAAGCAACTACTTTCACTGAGCATCAGTTTCTCTCTTTGTCTCTGTTTTCTCTCATCATCTTTATCTAATGTTTTGGCAGCCTAGTTCTTTTTCAGGCCACCCAATGATGAAATCACTCAGAACACTATGCAAGTAACCTGTCCTTCCCAGATGTAAGAAACTGCTGAACTAGCACAAAAGAAACCTAGGGTGGAAGAGTCATAAATTTCTTTCAGTCCTAATTTCAGTTACTTCCTGCTTCTTAGCAGGAAAACAGCTACAACAGAATAAGTTCGGGCACATCCATAGAGAGAAACCTTGCAACTCGAAGACCTATTTCTTGAATAAAATCTGTCATTTATTAACTTGTATAGTCTCATTTATTTGCATATAAAATGTTGTAAAAGAAAACTCTATGTCACTTTCATCCAGCATGAAATCTGTGCAAATGATGAGATCTACACAGTATCCTCGTTGATTCTGTATTACCTCCTTTATCCAGACTTGCCCCAGAGGGGTTGCATGGGACACATTTGGCCCCAGGTTCTTTACTACATGTACCACTGAGGAATACATCACAAAGCCGAAGATTAAATGCAGCCATTTTAAACAGACTGTCTTTTCTTTAAACTGATGTTAGCTAAACAAAGTTATAATTGCCCATCACAATATTTACGTTTGCTACTAACTTTTCTGTCTGCAAACTACTTGCTTTTGGGAGATGGTGACGGGGAAGAGAGGAAAGTCTACATTTTAGGTATATTTTTTAATTTATGAAACTTTGGAAGAAAGATTAGGTAGCATTAATTCATCTTATAACGATTTCACAGGGAAAAATACTTGGAAAAAAGCATATTATGCAAACTCAGTCAGCCAGCTCCCAGGGTTGCAGTGCTATATGCCCCAGGCCAATTATATTTTACATGATCAACACACCCAATAATTACACAATGAACTGGTTTCTTTTGGAAACTCCATAAAATGTCATAGACCAAAGAATATTTATCTTTCCTCTGATTCCTACTGAAGAAACCGCTGGTTCTTTTTTCTTCAATCAACATGAAGCCTGAAGGGGCCCAAATTCAAGAGTGATTATATTTTATGTCATTTATGTGCATTACAAGTTGACAAATTCAACTTCTGATTCCCCCCCCCCCCGTCAAAGTTATGTTGATCTTATTTTCAGACATCCAAAGAAAGATGGCTCTTGCAGATTTATAAAAGTTGTTGACTGATCTATTGATTCCCAGACCTTCATCTCCCAGGGGAAGCTTTAACTTTATAAAGTTCATGTCCATTAGGTTCTTGTTCTGACATAAAAGCTGCCGCTGGATTGTGTTTCTTGTCTACAGTGCTGAGCAACAGGGACAAAATAAACAACAAAACCAGAAAATGTTTCTTTAGCACACATCTTGCAGGTGGTCCTTTGACAGAATTCAACCTACATCTAGGATGCAGCTTTTTACAAAGATAAGAGCATTTTTCCCATTAAAAATAACTTAATTTGAGGAGGATAAAAACACTGTATTGGAAATAAACCTGCACTGATGTTTAGTACTGTGCTGCATAACTTTTCATGTTTACATATAAATATCTATTTGGACATGGTATGTTTCAAGTTCACTGCTAAAGCGCGGCAGTGGGGACTGTGTCAGAATAAGGAGATCAGATAAAGCGGTGAGGCTTCTAACAAAGGCCACGTCCAGACTAGGGTATTAAAATCAATTTTAGATACGCAACTTCAGCTAAGTGAATAACGTAGCTGAAGTCGAATTTCTAAAATCGAGATACTCACCCGTCCAGACGGCGCAGCATCGATGTCCGCGGCTCTCCGTGTCGATTCCGGAACTCCGTTCGGGTTGATGGAGTTCCGGAATCGATGTAAGCGCGCTCGGGGATCGATACATCGCGTCCAGACTAGACGCGATATATCGATCCCCGAGCAATCGATTTTAACCCGCCGATGCCGCGGGTTAGTCTGGACGTGGGCTTAGGGTCACAAGGGATAGGACAGGTGTAATGCATCTGACCACACCACATCATGCTGCCATTGTATCAGATTTCACAACCTAAGATGGATCATTAGCTGGATACTAGATTCCAAGATACCCGGTGCTGCCACAATAAGGTGTGGCAATGATTTGGTAAACAGCACCATTCCTTCTGTGTTGTGTTTGAATCAAAATATCCTGCATGGTGCTAGGAAGCTTAAATAACACTATGACTGTATTCTTAGAAATACCTGAGATGGACTGGATACCATGCTGCTAATGGTAATATCTTTTGGATGAATGGTGAAACAAAAGGACTAATATCCTGTTTTCATAAAAGCAGTATTGCCAATCCCAAGCATTCAAAAAATCACGCATTTTTAAAAAATGTGAGGTTTTTTTTATGTGTCCTCTAGGATTTGAGCTTTTGGGGCACAATTGGGCCACATTTTCTAGCTTTTTTCTGCAATCGTGAGAGCTAGAAACTTACAAAAAATGAAAACTGAGATAGTCATCAAATTCCCCTAGGAGCTGGGACTTTAAGAGAAACATCAAATATCCCGAGACTTGAAATAACATCACAAGAGATCCTCATGGCTGGCTTTGAAAGAATTAGGGGATCATCCTAGCTCTTCTGACAAAATTCTAGCAAAGGTATTTGCATTCTACCTACTTAACCTCCTTTTCTGTTTCAATTAGGTTTGGGACTCTTCACTTCCTGCCTTATACCATCTTGTTGCACTATTAAATGGCTTCTATATTCCACCCCAGAGTGTGTTGTATTGAAGTGACCACTGAAAGGATATCCAGATACTTTGTTTATTCTGGGAAGTGTTTTAGGATTCCTTTTCTACCCATCTGCTCCATGCAGTTTGCAGATCATCTCTGTTTATTGATAAAAAACAGAGATTTTACTATTGCTAGTCCTGCAGAGCCAAATTACCTAGAGAGGAGTAAACTGGATTCTATTCTGCTTTGTTCATTAATAAAATCAGCAACAAAGTTCTCATTGAAGAATATTTATTCCTGGTGATTTAGAGGACTTACTCCAGTCTGTATCACAGGTCTTTTCTCTTTCTACTCCACTTTTCACTTCCTCCACTTGTCTGTCACCGGCCTCTGCTTTCTCTTCACAAAATCTTAGAGCTTTTTTTGCAAGAACCTTCTCCTTTGCAACTCCTACCCCTGGGCCAGCCTTCTTGGATGCCTCTGCCTCACTGACTCTTCATCTGTTAGAAAATGTCTGGAGCTGTTGATGGTCTAAAGCCACTTTCTGATTAGCCCTCAGTCTTTTTTGCCCATGCATGCCTGTACATCAGCTCTCAACAGCCACAGTACTCCTTGTTTCCAACTACTAAGTAGTATTAAAGGGCATCTAAAAATACACCAACTACTGTTCTAATATCACTTTTCCATGTGAGCAATGTCTGTAGTTTCCACAGGGATGTTACTCCATCTCCAATGCGAGGAAGTGGCCTATATGTTTTGTATGTTAGGGGTGGTCTGTGCTGTGAAAAAGTTTAAGAACCCTTACACTAGACCATATTATCTTGTGGACTAATCAATTGCCAAATTCTTTTTTAAAAATAAGTCTTTATACAATTGCACAAGTGTAAAAGCAAGTTGAACTGCGTGAGTAAATTCTTGAACTCTCTTATAACTTGAAAATTGCTGAACCGATGCGTTCATAAAAATTCTGTCTCAAGAATACATTTCAGGGAGTGTTGATAAGCAAGCACCTCTGCTTGAGCTTATGTTTTGGCAAAATGTTTCTGAAGCTAGACCTCCAGCATCTTTCTGGCCCTGAGAGAATGGGCAAAACCTTCACTGATCTTACCTATCATCCTTGACATATTTTAAGTGTCACAAAAAAGTCCAGAATTCACCATTCAGCACACGCAAGCAATTTACACAGGGAGGTATGTGATGTATAACCACCATTTCTCACTGCATGGTCTGTGCTGGCACCATTGCTTGATAAAGGCAGGGCTCCAAGTCTTGCATTTAAGCCACATTCCCAATTGCTGTTGTGATTTTCTGCAAAACCTTTTCAAGCAGAGTGACATATATTTCTTGTTGACACTAAGGGCTTGTCTACACTATCTGTCCGGGGGGCAGCGATCGATCCAATGGGGGTCGATTTATTGTGTCTAATATAGATGCAATAAATTGACCACTGAGCACTCTCCCGTCGACTCCGAGAGACACCAGAATGAGGCGCGCAAGTGGAGTCAATGGGAGAGCATCACATGTCGACTTACCGCAGTGAAGACACAGCAATAAGTAGGTCTAAGTACGTCAACTTCAGCTACGCTATTCACATAGCTGAAATTGCGTATCTTAGAATGACCCCATGCGGTAGCATAGACAAGCCCTTAGTTTGGAGCAGGAAAGGGCAACTCTCCCAGATTGACACATAGAGCTGATTGACACAGTAGCACTTGAGTCAGTACTGAACTACTGCCTCCTAGCATGGTGTTAGTGAGCTACAGATGTCATGGTTTGGATGAGACATAATACCATGTTTCTTTTCATTAACAGTCCTTACAAATCCTAGGGTACTTTCAGGTAATTTCTTTCTGTTTTCCTAGATCCCCCGTGAAATTTAATCTTTTACTTCCTCTCCTGCACTGCAAAGCGCTCCAGCCAAATGGAGACTGCACTGCAGTAGTTAATGAAATGATTTCCTTTTCATAACGGGGACCAAAACGGGTTCATCTTTCTCTGATGAGAAAACCCAGTGGGACTATTTTGATGAGTAAGGCAAGCAGGATTTGGCCCCAAGTTTCCTGAATATGAAAGATACTATCAGCCAAATTTTCAGAAGTTACCACTGATTCTGAATGCCTCCAATTTTGGGGTGTTAAAATTGAGACAGTTTGGACCTGATTTTCTGACATGCTGAGCACCTACAGCTTGTACTGATTTTAACTAGGGTTGAGGGTCCCTCATTGTGATGCCTTGAGGTTCAACCCAGACCAGTGCGGGGTTGTATTGCCACCTGCCTTGCTACTTAGGGTGCCTTAAATGCTACATTGCTATGGCTCACCGAGCTGACGCCAGCAGCCAGCATATAAGCGTGCAGGTTGCACCCTGGCTTCTACAACCCAGCTACTTTTTTGCAGAGTGACCCCAAGATCCTCCCAGTTCTGAATTTCCCCCAAATCATCCTCCAGTAGGACAATTTGCTGAGGTTCCCAGAACTGTGAATTTCTGTGTTACTCTTCTCAGCCTCAGCAAGTGAAGAGTTTTGCTATTGTTAAACTGAGAGACAACTCCCTGACACACCAGCTTGTATGCCTCATCAGCAAACTCTTCAGGACTCTGTCAATCTAAACCTTGCCTTGCAAGTAATAAACAGTGAACCTCAACTCCCAAGTACCCCAGATACATCGCCTTGCAGTGCCCAGCCCTCTCACTGAACACTAATAGAAATTAAGTTCATTGCTCCTTTAAAGAGACAATAAACTGCAGCTCATTAATTTAACTGGGGTTTGACTAACACTCTTATTTCAATCACAGCACTGAATTGGTTTATAGTAAAGTACATTTATTAAACAAAAAATCATAGGTTTAAGTGATACCGTAAAAATATGCTTGTAGCGGCCTGTGGTGATCCCTCTCCATCAAGCTTGGAGGGAGGCCACTCTGCCTCACTATGTCACACAGCAGATTTAGGTAAGGCTCTGGCCCCCTGGGCCCAGGACTATAGCCTGAGCCTCCTGGCAGGGCAGACAATAATTTACATAATCCGGGGCTTTGACCCTCCTGTGAGGGGCAGAGTGCAGGGAAGTCTTTAGTCCAGCCTCCTTGCAAGTAACATAGTCTGGGGCTCTGACCCTCTAGTAGGGCAGAGCAATGAGAAGTCTTCAGCCCAGCCCTTCTGGCTAAGGCAGACAGCTAATACACAGGCCTTCAGGGGGGGAGTCAGCAGCAAGGGGGTAGGGGGACCTGGGCCCACCCTACTCCACCAGGTCCCAGCCAAGAGCCCAAATAGTGATGGGTAGTCCTTCCACTGGATCAGCGGGGATTCTACCTAAACACACTATGCAATACAATACAAACTACAATACAAGCAGATTAATGTCTGATTTCCCTGAGCTACTTCCTACTACAGTCCATTAGCAGCCTGCCACAGTCCAATTGCATGGGTGCAACACCACACAAAGAATGAGAGATACATACAAACAGTAGTAATGAATGCTTAAAATAGCTCAGGTTTTGTTGTTTTAGAATAAATAATATTTATTGTAACCACATCTACATGACACAGAATTTCTGATATTGATAATTTATGATGATATAAGGGAGATATGAAGTCCAAATTATAGCCAAAGGCTAAACTTCAATTGAGTTTAATGGGACCAGATTCAGCCCAGGAATAGGCTATAGGTCAATTTGGAGACAGGGAAGTTCAATCTTTACTGAACATAGAACCTTTCATATGTAGGTAATTGTTCAAAATAATGACTGAAAGCCATTAGCATCTGATGACTCTTGGGTGACGATCTTAAATGGATTCCAAGTGGAATCTACATCTCAACTTGTCTGCATCTCAGTTGGCACCAAATGGCACTTTTAGCAGAGAGTGCAAGGAATAATGGAAACTGAACTACTTTTAGTACCTTATAAAGTGCCCCTAAAAATGAAGTTTGAATTACACTGCTGGGGGGAAACTTGCCCTACTGCTGCCTGTATTGTACTTGTTCTGTAGATAGAGAATACAAGCCCCTAGGGCTGTTGATTGATACCTTATGATGTCCTCAGTTTTAAACAATGTCTCTTGCCATAACTACTTCAACTAGATTATTTATTTATTTTTCTATGTATTTTAGGTACCAGTCGGCCCCCATTATCATAGTATCTGAACATCTCACAATCTTTGAGTTATTTGTTCTTACCAACACCTCTGTGAAGTAGGGAAGAGCTATTATCCCCATTTTACAGATGAGGAACTGAGACCCAGTGAGGCTAAGTGACTTGCCCAAGGTCACAGACAAAATCTGTTGGGGAGCACCAACTTTAATGTAGGTCTCCCGGGTCCTAGGCGAGTGCCTTAAGCACTGGACTATCCTTACCTCTATCTGATTTCTCATGTTAAGCAGAGCAATGTCTCTAGTAAGTGGATGGCTGATCTCAAAGGAAAACCCAAGTGGTATTGTTGCTAAGTTATTAGGGGTCATTTTGCAGTTAGAGATGCTGTCACTTAGTTCAGATGTAACACTGAGTGTCACAGTTTAAGGGCTAGCTGCACCCCTGACCCTTCCCCGGCATCTCTAAGAGCACCTTCCTCAGTCTCAGGCCTCACATCTTCACCTCTCAGAGTGGAATCTCACAATTCTCCCATTCTTAGACCAAGTCCTAGGCTACAATACATTTTGTATTAACCATGCTTACCCAATGGTTCCAATTGGGTTTGGTATCTGTGAGTCTTTTCTGTGGGACTCTGGGACCAGCCTTCCTAAACCAAAGCACTGTGTAATCTTAACAGCAGGAACAAAGCATAACATAGGAAAAATTGATTTTTAAAACAACAAACTGTCTACACGCATGTTTGTGTTATGTAGAGGCCTATCTTACCCCAGAACCTAACCTCTAGGAGTCTACGTTTCCCTTAACTCTTTCTCACTCTGTCCTTGAGGGCCGATCTTTACAGCCAACCAAAGCTCTTTGACCCATATCCTCAAAAATATTTAGGTTCCTAAATACCTTTGAGAATCTAGGCCTTTGTTCTCAGTTTCCTGCACCTTCTTTCCTCTTCTGCCCGAAACTAGTGGTGAGCTTAGCAAGGTGTCAGAGATGGAGGAGAGCTTCAAAGCTAATGGCATCTGCATTGTTCTTCAAGTGTTGGTAGATGGATGGCCATCTGAAGTGTTGCTTTTGCCTCTCAACATGCAAAAGCCTCTTCTTGAATTAGCCTCGTGGTTTTCATACAGTAACCCACTTATAACAATCAAACATACAGAATGTATAGGGTACACAAATTATTACAGAGCAGCTCTATGCCCTTCACAATAAAGTCCTAATCAAATTCCGGTTTGGGTAATTATATTCTGCTTACCCACATTTCTCTTTAGTTTTAATTGCATGCATTTTTCTATTCCACTTCTGACAATGTTGTATGCTGTTACTCAGTGCTGTTGTTAATGTATTCCAACTCAGAGGTGGCTGCATTTCATTGGTGGGAAATTTATTCCAATGTGTGTGTGCACACACACACACACACACACACACACACACACACACACACACACCCCTACTGTATCCATTTCCCTCCTACATGGTCAGTATTAGCACCACTCCCAGATGTCAATAAAGGCATTTAGATGTATATACACTATAGTTACTGTGCAATCCTGTGGGATGAAGCATGAATGCGTAAACCTGCGTTTAAACCATGTGGTCCAAAAGATCTCTAGCCATTATTTAAATACAATACTGTGCCTACATCTGACTCACTTCAAAATACAAAATTTATTTAAAATACATAATAATATTTTTATTTTCCTATCCAGGGAATCTTGACATCAGGAATGTTTCCCATTAGACACATGCCAATCTGGGCTGATGATTCTGCTTCTATCATCTATAAATCAAAGGAAGACTATGAAGGGCTGTGATGCCAGTGACACCTCATCACTCCCCTGACCATCACATTTTCACCTGCTCATTGTGTGAACACCTGTGGCTTGCTGGCAACGCACCAGAGATGGCAGTGTGTGAGACATCCAGGCTCAGTGCTAATCTTATTCAGCACAATATATGTGTTCCTCCAAGAGAAGTTTTTCTCATGATCCCCAGACTGCTTCTTTGGACCTGATCCTGCACTCCTTACCCACAAGTCCCATTCTTTTGCTGAAGGATTGGAACTGGTATGTCCTTGTAACAATGTCAGATTCATCTATAAGACATACTGTAGTCTGCCTACTTTTAAATGTGAGTAAAATATAAATCCTAGTAGTATATTAAACATTTTTAAAAATCTCCACTGTGTATTCCTTTTGGACTACACTGGTTTTTTAAAAACTTTTCATAACTCTCTCTTGTCTCTTTATAGGTCCACCTCACACACCCCCACCCCGTTTCCCCTTATCCTTTCCACCCCCTTGCCCTGCCTCTCCCCCATGAGCACTCACCATTGTACAGAAAACAGGATGGTGGACAAATGGTGCCAGTACATGTGGAAGGGGAAGACGACTTGCACTAGGATCCAGGAGGCAGCGTTGCAGAGGTAGTGAGCATTTGGCAGAAGAAGCAGATCTGTACCACCCCCCTCTGCTCCCAGCCTGGGCCTCTGTCTGGGAGGGCAATGCCCCTCTGCCCCTCTCCCAAACTATGCCGATGGTTCCTGTGTCTATGCAAAAACTTTGGCATCTTTGGTGCGCAACACAGAAAACAACTACTGTCAAATGTATTGGTGTTTTCTATGTTAGAAACATCTGTTCACTAGGAATTGAACCAAGGGCACAACATATTTCTCATATGTTTTACATACACAAAGAGCAAATGTATACTTTTAGGCTGACCTTTATTTGAGCATAAGAGAACAACAAAACAGAAAAAGAACAAAAATAAAGTCTCCATGAGAGAGCACAATATAGTGTGTCCCATCTTTTACAGATTTCAGAAACTGTCATAGTAAAATGGATATTTTCTGCGGACATAAGCAGAATACTTAGCCGTACAGTCCAAAGAAAGGCATCACAGAGGCAACTGTCAGGGATAGGAGAGACAGAAGTGCTGAAGGACAAAATGTAGCTGTTTATACTACCCTTTCCTTCTGAAGCATCAACTTGCTCTTTCAGCTGCAGTTTATGGACCTTCAGCATCTTTTAACCCACTGTCTGTGGTAAATGTTAAACCGGGAACAGTGCAAAATTGCAAAGGTGTTTTTTTACAATAGATGGGGTATAGAGATTGGCTGGAGGATACATGCTGATACTGAAATGGCAGCCCAGCTTCTGAGGGACAGGAGAAAGGACCAGTGGTGTAGATGACCTAAGGAAATTTGAAAATAAAGCCAGAAAGAAGATGATAGAAACAATATTGAAAAAGAGAAAAGTGGTTATTAACCTCTTCTTCGCTATTTCTCTTATCCTTCTATTAGTAACCTTTTTTCTGCTGGAAAGTTACATTGTCTAAGGACCCACCCAAAATATTTTAATGACATTTTAAAATCAGTGATCAATATTCCAGCAGCAATAATAGATTTTTCCCCTCTATATCCTAAAGCACTTAAGACTTTCATAAACGGGGGCCTGAAGTTAAGCTCCTAAATCTACATTTAGGCACCTAAGTCTAAATGCCCTGGAAGCTCCTATTTGATGCACAGTACTTTTGAAAATCAGGCAACATTTTTGGTACCTAATTATGAATTGAAGAGCTTAATTTTGGGACCTTGGTTTTTTAAAAATCTTGGCCTTAAAGTGCAGAGACTAAAAGCTAAATTTTGCTTTCAATTACTCCATTAATTTGGGGGAGATGCAACTGAGCTGTGCGTGTATAAGGCAGTCTTAACAAATATGAACTGAAGGCATTTCATACTCTCTCCAGTTAGCAGTTGTAACAGAGCTTAGTCACTACAGGTCCCTGTAGAAAACCTGAAAGGAATAGCTTTGCATTCAGCTGCAGAAAAAAACCCTGTGCACTTTGATAGCCTTTGCTTTTATACCTACTCAGTGTTAGCACCCATTTAGATGTAGATTTTCAAAATGCAATGAATTATTTTAACAGTGCTACAAAACCACTTTGTTTCCCTATATAATAATGCATTCTACTTTTATCCCATAAAACCCAATGAGAGCTATTTCTACTTTGAGTGCATGTGAGGGGAAAAATCTGTAGTGAACATGTACTAGTTGAGTTCTAGAAAGACAGATAATTTCTTTTGCTTAATAATAGTTTTCTTTTCTCTTGGCTGCAGACTCGCATAACTAGCACCATGCCAAACATTCGAAGATTGGATTATGGCCTGTCGTACTTGATTATTTTTGTCAGCATGCTGACCCAGGGTGCCCTTTTCTTGTGTTGTTCCTTCTGTTTCCATTTTTCATGTCATCCAGCTTTTCATCTTGTCAATCAGCTTTTGACTTCCTGATTAAAGTGTCTGTCACAGGAGCAGCCTAGTCTCCAGTCAGTTGTTTAATTTGTTCCTCATGGCATCCAATTGAGTTATTCATCTGGCCCAGCTGTTCCCAAGTGCTTCCAGCATCACTTTTTCATGTGTTTGGGTTTAACCTCTATATCTGTGTACAACAGTGTGAATTGTTCTATTCATTCTGTTGACTGTGGATTGCTTTGCCTTTGTTTAATGCCTTGACACTGCTAGGCTGGCTGCTACCGTACACTGCGGTTTAACCAACTAGGCAGAAGCAATATTTCAGCCTTGTGTTATGGTAACAAGTACAACTAAATAGACTAGTTTTCAAGCAGTATTAACAGGTCCTGTTTAACAATTAAGAACATGTAATGGAAAACTCAGCTCTTTGAGATTTGAATCCATCCAAAAAATAACTTTGATCAGGGCCGGCTCCAGTTTTTTTGCTGCCCTAAGCGGCAAATTTTAAAAAAAAGAAAGAAAAAGCCGCGATCAATGGCACTTCGGTGGCAGCTCTACTGCACCACTTCATTCTTCAGTGGCACTTTGGTGGCCGGTCCTTCCCTCCGAGACGGAATGAGGGACCCGCAGCCAAATTGCCGCCAAAGACCCAGACATGCCGCCCCTTTCCATTGGCTGCCCCAAACACCTGCTTCCTGCACTGATGCCTGGAGCCGGCCCTGTTGATGATGCATGGCAGAGGGAGAGAAATACCAGTTTGCCAGCAGTTGTGGAACTTTGGCCTTCACTCAAAATCAGTTTGCTTTATTATCATGGGAGATATTCTCTCTGGGCCAAATCCAGCCTTAGGGTAACCTAGCCATAACTCCCATTGTCTTAAGTAGGAGTTTACATGCTTACTGAAGGGCTAAATTTGGTGCTCTGTCTAAAGTGGTGCAGATAGCCAATCAGACCAATGGAATTTAAGTCAACTCAGAGACGTGGCAGTTTGAAACTTGTAATATCTTGTTGTGTTACTTTATTCAGTGCTATAGTATAGAGATAATTGGGGTGGGGGAGATCAGTATTAAATCCTAATGACAACGTTTGTTCCCTCTGTGCGATCTGTGCCTCAGTTTCCCCCACCACAAATAGTGACACCCACATCACAGCAGTGCATGAGTTTGTCAAGAGATTTGAAATAGAAAGCATGACATAAGTGCTTAGCATGATCATTCATAATTATTGGAAACCAATACAATGCAACAGACCCTTGAAAGAATTAATGGAATAATTTCAAGACGGAAGGTAACTTTACGATAATCAACACTTATAGTTATGCGAGCTAAAATAAAGGTAATAAAATCTCATGTTTCAGGGCACAAAGTAATTGCCATACGGGTCAGGAAGGATTTTATTTTTAATCCCACACACAGCACTGCATCGTTGAAACAGTGCATTACATTTTTTTCACCTGCAGCATTAAGTGTTGATATTTGCTGAAGGCAGATTATCTAGTAATCTGATATAGCAAATCCTATGTTTTGGTGTAAAGGAATATTACATTTATATATGCTGCATAACCTATTTGGCAAATTAAAAGAATTCAGTCCAAAACTGGGTAGATTTTCTGCAAATTGTAGCATTTTCCCTCTTATTCCTGTAATACCTATTTCTCCACAGACACATCAAAACTTGAAGTGGTCATTCCAAAGCACAGAGTTTTTAGTGGAGTTTTATATACACCAGAAAAATTGTATTAAAATAATATTTACTCAGTCAAGTCCCTGTTGGATATGTATCTACATCATAAAACTGCCAACTCAACTGGCCCTCATTGGCACCCATATTGGAATTCTCAGCTGAGAGGCCAAGAATTCAATGACATGGAGACTGAACTTCCCTTTCATCGCTATAGGTGGTCCTTCCAACTCAAAAGTGAGGTATATTGTTGGAGTGCTGTCGTACCTGTTCCATGGATAAACAAATGACTTCAGTTTCCATCACCTTCATGCCAAAGTCTTTCAGGACCATTAAATTCTTTAATAAAGAATCTCAACTTTTTATTTGGTTTGTGAGCAAGGATGTGCCTGTACTCCTCTGTTTCCCCCTGCTTGCTCACTGGATTTATAAGCACAGTCACGAGACTGTTTTGAACATACTCCGGTTTTAACCGCTGCTAAATATATTTCATCCAGTTGTGGATGTGTTTGGGAAGGGTTGTTACTGAAAAGTACTGCTGTGAAAACCATGCTGTTTTGGAGTGAGTGTGTACATGCTATACGTTTTAGGATGAATTTTTTTTTAAATATGGTGCAGTAGGAGTGTTCATAAAAATGTTGACTTGGCAGGAAACTTCACACGAGTATATGAGTATCTACAGGGGTCAGTGTAGGAAAACAGGCTAGTGTACTGGTACAATTACCACCCACAAAATAAGTTCTGCCACTCCAACTAGATTGTGCAGATAATCAAAACATGATCATGTGTGTCACTTGGCTCAACTGAGCTCCTTGAGCTTGGCTTTCTAAGCTTGGTTTCCCCATGGGCTCTTGTTTTAGCACTACTTATGTTTACTGAGTTCACGTTTTTGAGGTTTTCTTTGCAAACGGAATCAACTAGAGATGTACTTTAAAAAAATGTGAGGTTTTGGATAACCTCGTGGATAGCAGAACTAGGCTCTACAGAGGAAAAGGATTGAGGGTAAGACATAGCTTGAAAGAGATGATCAGTAGATGGGTGTGTATCAGATGTTTCTGAACCATGAGAAATGAATCTAGTGGCGAAACATGCACTTACTAGGGCTGTACAAATAATTTGCACAGAACTCAGCAGAAATCATGGTGGAACGTGGCTTCTGTGGCATTTGTGAAAATCAGCTCATGTTTATGAACCTGAGCTGATGGTGTTTGTGCGCAGAGTATGGCATATTTAGCTGTGTCAGGCTGTGATGGCTTTTGGTTTGTATGCTGCCACTTTACATTTCTTGCACTTGATCTGTGCACAGATAAGAAGTCATTTTATTCTTAAAGCTCAGGGCGGACTGTGAAAAGACACAAATATGTAGAGTGGTTCCCACTGAGGTTTTACTTTTGCTTTTTTTTATTTTGTTGTTTTCAATCTACAATAAAGGTCATTCCAGCTGATGGTTCACATTCTGCTCTTTATTAAAACAACAGTATAGTTCCTCCTTCTAACTCTGCTACACCTCATCCCTTTTACCTTTTGACATCTTCAGGGAAAGTCTGAAATATCAAGATGTTTACTGAACATGGGGAATAAGCTACCTTCCCCAGGGTGAGGTAACTGAGCTTAGGTTGGCTCATGAGACACTAGTCCTATACAAGAGGAGATGAGCTTCAGGGCACATATAAATATGTATTGTATACACACAGTTACCATCCCAGCTAGAAGAAATGCATATGTTTAACAAGCACATTTAGAATGCAACTTGGTTAGCTTCCGCTGCACTAATAACTTCTGCAATTAAGCAATGTTGGTAGCCAGAATAAAACTTGCATTCCTCTCAATGCCTGAAGAGTAGATGTGGGCAGATATTTAACCCCTTGAATGCCCTTAGGCAATCAGCATGTCTTAGATCAGAAGGGCTGTAACTGTAAACCCCTTGGAGGTAGCTTTGCTTCTTCTGTTACATCAGGAGGTGATAAAATAAAACAGTATGGCTGAATATTAAAAAGTCTGGAAAACTTGATGACTATACTAATAATAACCACCTTATGTTTAAATAACTTCTTTCATACAATCTCTAACTTCACCTACCACTAAACTACAGCCATCTCTGGGGTGAAATGTGGCAGCTGTTTAACCGCACATAGAAACACTAAGCAAGAAATTAAAACAGGAGGAACAGAAGAATACCATATCCCACTGAAACGGCCGGGGCACTTTACGTAGCAAGAAAGTAATGACCTGAGTTGGAATTTAGTCACTGTGCTTTATACCCTGACTTTTAATTTATTTTACCCTAAAATAAGGATAATTATTATTTATTATTTGTATTATAATAGTGGCAAGAGGCCACAATAGCACAATGGGAAGAAACATACTGACAGACACAATAACTCTCTCTGCCCTGAAAGCTTCCACTCTGTGGCCATGATCCTGCCATCTGTTTAACTCCAAATTCTGGAGTCCTTACTGAGGTGACTCTTCCCTTACTCACAACAGCAGTTTTATCCTGAGTAAGGGAGGGCAGGACAGTAATACAGACAGAACACAAATTTCATTGGTGGACTTGGATATGCCTAGCTCTGTTTGGGTGCAGAAGATGGAGGACAGGCACAAAGATTCAGGCACAAAACTATCATGCATAGTGGAACTAGGATCTACAAAGGAAAAGGGTTGAGGGTACGACCAAGCCCTGACACCCTCGGCACTAGCCACAGAACTGGGCCAGTGGAGGAAGAACACACTCTGCACCCTCAAAAATGGTGTATGAGAGGCTTCTCAAGGTGATACTCCCCCAGAGCCCATGGAAATGGTGTCCCTCCTATAGGCACATGCCTCTGGGAGCTGTCACAATGCACAGCTTTGTGGTGCCCCAGGCTCCTGCAAATGCAGGCACTGGCTTAAGGCCACAATCTTGCCCTCACACTTTATGCATTCACTTCATATTGCAAAATACTGGTACTCTTCTAGGCCCACAATGATTTTTCATACAAATGTTTGATCACCAAAACCTCTTGTATCCCATGGCTATGAGAGGCAATGCTGGACTGGATGATGTTTTAATGCACTCAATTCTTTTTAAAATTCTACAGGAGAAGTTTTTCTCCCTGTGAATAGAGCCTTTAATGAATGCTCAAGTTTAAATGAATGGTGTATTTCTTGGCTGGGTGTCAAAGGCTTAACAGAACTTGCACTATAGTCTTCTCACAGGAAAAAAACAAATAGTTTCACACTGAGGTATTTGGAAACAGGTGTGCTGAACAATTACAGAACATTATGGCTCTTGGTGGCACCCTTCCAAGAAACTGAGATCTAAAAATGTATAGTAACACTGTCACATTTATAAAATATCTGCTCCTGAATCTCACTAGTAAGGGAGAAGCTGACTGGAGCATGGAGAGAAGATGTGATTACTATTATGTCAGGGTGTGAGGCAGCTAAAATTGCTGCCAATAGCCATGGAGAGAAAACAATAGAAAAACTTCAGTGAGAACTTACTTTGGAAGGACAGGAAGACATCATCTGCTTAGCAGTTCACTACCACTGCCCTGCCTCAAGTGAGCCCTTCACACACACACACACACACACACACACACACACACACACAACCTCACCAGTCCATACTTAACTTCAGCAAAGTGCTTGACAATGATCTCTCCTTCTTTAGCATCAAGATCCCTGTCACAGCTCCACAGAACTGAGCAAGAGCCTTCTTTCCTGCAGCTCTTCTTACCTAGAAGAGCCTTTCTATAGCTCTGTCTTACCAGCCCTCCATCTCATTTCAAATATCAGCTGAAGATTTATCTTTTCTCCCTTGACTATGCACACGAACCTTAACTTGACAGACTCCTCTGTTATGCAATACTTATTAATCCAACATTTTACTTCCCTCCATTTCTAACAAAGCAGCCAGACACAGTTCTAATAACTTCCAAAAATGACTTAAAATGCACAAAAAGTCCCCCAGCCATAGTGTCCACCAGCCTGGCACATTCCCCCCAGCTTTTGCAAAAGTTGTTTGTATCCCCTGAAATGTTTGGATAGACAATGTTTACCAGTACCTCTTAATTTCTCTGATACCATGCCTCTTTGAAACCAATATTCTTGCTGATACTCGTTCAAACCACAGGTCCATGGAGTCTGATATATTGCAGTAGTCAATTACCAATACCTCAATGCAAGGTGGCCCCGCCTCCTCACTCTCCATAATCCACCAGGCTAATTATGTAAAGCTGTACATGGGAAATTCCTTCCTGAACCTTTCCTGCAATCAGGTTATTTTAGCATATATGGCTACACATTTTATTACTGGTCATTGAATTATTCATCTCTCAGTATTTGATTCTATGACATCATGTGGCAGTGGATTCCTGAGACAATCCTTTAGTGTTGAAGGGTGAAAATACCTTATCCCATTTTTTAAATTTTAGGAGCAGGGAGAGACCTCAAGACTCTTCTATGTATTCTACAGTGTAACACATTTATATATCTCTGTAGAGCCTGTGCATCTTATTCCGGGTCAATTCTGCTCAACATTCTGGTCCAGCAACATCCCTCCTCAAGATTCCTATTTCAGCTGCACCCTTGTTTCTGTAACTGTGAGATCAATGCTAAACAAACCAGGAATTAAATACCAGATGTAATCAATATCAGTCACAACACTTCACACTTCTGTAGCGCCTTGGCTAGTGACATTCACCCAAGGAGTTCAAAAGGCTCTCTAAAGGAGGTGAATACCATTCACTTTTACAATAGGAGGCCAAACTGTGCACTCATTTACAGCAGAGTAAATCAGGAGTAACTCCACTGATGACAATGTGGCTACACTGGTGTAAGTGGCGGAAGAATCAGGTGAAAGGAATCTGAGCCAGAGAGAGATTAATTGGCTAGAACAACAGTCACACAGCAAATCAGTGGCAGGCTAAAGGAATGGAATGCAGGCATCCTGACTTTCAGTCCTCCCGTCTTTAGCTGTTAGGCAACACTGCCACTGTGTTCATAATAAGTACTGTGGATGAATAAATGGTGTGAATGCTAACAAAGTACAAGCTAGCCTGAGGTTGCTATTTGGGGTCCAGCCAGTCCTTCCTCATCTCCTGCAAGCCTTAAACAAGCCAAAACTGGATCATCAGCCCCATGAAATGCCTAAGTAGCATAATAATAATTAACACCAAGTCAGTCTCCTGTTCTCTCTATGACCCAATATAGACTCATCAGAGGTCTGATGATCAGACATAAATTTGTTGGGATTTACTAAGCTGTCCAGTGGGCATGAAACTCACTAATGATTACTTTGCATTTTGAGTTCTAACAAGAGCTGGCCAGAAAAAAGGACATAATTTTTGTGAGAAATTTATCAAAAGCCATATTTTTTCTCCACTGAAAAAAAATAAAAAATTCTTCAGTCAGCTCTAGTTCCATCTACAGATGAAACATTTTCACTAAGCAGAACAGCTAGAGACATTTTTCTTTAAAACTTCGGTCTACATCAGGCATCCAGCTCCTTCCCCTGATCTCATCAGTGCCAAAGGCCTAGTCCGTTATTGCTATTGGAAAATCTTAATTTTTAAAATTAGTGTTTAACCAACTAAACTTTGAGCAGGTGCATGAGATTTCAATTAGCAGAGTCCAGTAAATCTAAGTTTTAACTCTCTCTCCCTCTTTGTTTTGCAATGTAAAAAACCCCCCAAAAAATAAAACAAAAAGCACAGAACTGTTAGACTTCTTTAAAACTTTGGCGAACACTTTTTCCAGGAGGCAGAGTGGCCAAGTGGATAGCACACTAGACTAGGACTCAAGACCTGTGTTCTATTCTTTGCTTGCCACTGTTTCAGTTTCCTCATCTGTAGAGTGATGATGATACTTTATTTGCTTTGTAAAGTGCTTTGAGATCTCCTGATAATAGCATTATATAAATACTGGGTATTAATATTGAGGTGTAATAATTTAGGAAACTCTAGCCCAATGGAATTCAAATTTGGTTGGAAAAGTCTTCCTCCTCCCCAGACCTACTCTACCAATTTTGACACCAATAGTCCTTTGCTTGCGGATATTAGAGGGTGGACAAAAGGCTCGCATACAGTGGAAGTTGCGACCTTAACTATGAATGGATATTGCCACTCTATCTTACCTTACCCATACATACACACATAAATATACACTCTTTCTCTCACACACATACTGCACAAGTACTTTAGGATTCTGTCTGCAGAAAGAGGCTATATAAATGCAAGTCATTATCTTTGTATACAAAATTCATTACAATCAGAAATTTCCACACTCACATTTTCAGAGGGTTAGCAGATACTCTTTTAATTTGACTCTTCCTGCCTTGTCAAAATAAAAGCTCTTTCCCTAACTCTTATTAGGACCCTACACTTAATTGTATTCATTATGATCAAGTCTAGAAACTGGCTGATATATTTAAATGAGCTGAAATAAAAAGGTTTGAGGCAACTGAAGTCTCGTCGATAAACTGAAGGAAAAAATCTCCAAAAGAAAAAGAAAGCAATAGTGACCAAAGCAGTAAAGAAGAAAGATTTTAAAACTAAAAGTTGCCAATTGGATTTTTCTCTTAATTAGTCTGCCTTTCAAAGAATTAGTGCATAAAAGACTTAAAGAAGATAAAGTGAAATTTAAATATAACAAATTCTCTATAAATAAGATTTAAATTAGTCTTTCATTTGGACCAGGGTAATTTTGTTATATATGTTTGAATATTGTCTTGTTCTTGTCTTGCCTCCCCTTATATCTTCTCCATCAGGAGATTTGACTTGAATATTGGAGGAGTCTTTGAATATTGTTCAATGTTTTTAAGTAGAGTTCTGGTACAGTGATGAACTGCCCTATTTGTTTTATGAAATTCACCAATTCCCCCTCCTGAAGATGCGTGTTCCCTTGAGGAACGAACATTTTAAAACAAAGAAAGAAAAGAAAGGATGATCTTTTGGTTAATGCTCTGGACTGGGATTCAGGAGATCTGGGTTCAGTTCCCAGATCTGTCACAGACTGCCTAAGAAATCTCAGGTCTCCATCAGGCATCCAGTTTGGCCCAGATATTCAAAGGTATTTAGGCACCTAACTCCCATTGATTTCAATGGGCATAAGGTGCCTACATAGCTTGGAGGATCTGGGCCTTAGTCTCTCAATCCTTTCTTCTACCATGTCTGTCTGTCTTGCTGGTTAGATTATGAACTCATAAGGGCAGGGACCTTCTGTTACCATGTGCTTCAAGAGTGACTAGAACAATGGGGCCCTGATTATCATTTTTTATTTCTTATTTCAGTAAGTAGTTCCCTCTCCCAGTACTCCTTGCTCCAGCATACAGTTCCACACACAGCTCAGTATTTTGAGGGCAGAGTGGAGAGCCAGTCCTTCCCCCTCCTCTCCAGTCTTTCTTGCACCTTGGCGTGCTGGTCTCGGGCCTTGCCAAGATACAGCTGTCTAGGTGTGCTTCACAAATTCTTAACTGTTTCCCACCTGTTTCCCACCGATCACTTTCCCTCCCTCAGAGACTGTCTTCTTTTGTGCCCTTGGAACTTTTCCTCTAGTGAATCCTAGAATGAATTAAGGCTGGTCTTGGGGACATCCCTAACCAGCTCTAATTCATTTATCTATTGGCACATAACAAGCAACATTCCATTTCTTAATTTATTAGAAGGTTTTATAATGTCACTGTCTATTACGCAGACCATGCTGTATTCATGCCTGTGAAAATGATTTGATGCAACTTAAAACTGTGATGCCACGGAAACAGGTAATGTCAAAAAGAATTACCACTTTCGCACATGACAAGTTTAGTAAGGGACATAAATGATTCTCTGGTGGATGGATCAATAGACTGGATGTCATGATGACCCTAGCTGGGTTTTTATTCTGACTGAGGCACCGTATTCTGTGTGACCATACATATTGTGCCGACAAAGCTGTAAAATTATTCAGTAGACAAAAAGTAACAACAACAACAACAAAAAAAGCCACCGCAAAGCTCAGTTTTTCTGGGTGAACTAACCATCGATGTACACACACTATGCTGATATGGAGAAAGTAGAGAAGAAGCAAAGAAAGAACAAAATGAGATCAGTTAGACTATTGCTAAGCCAAAAAATACACCAAGTCATACTAAAAGAAGCAATTCCTGCCAGAACAAAGGAAAGTCAAGATGCCCCAATGATGGTAGCAGAAGGGAGTATTCAAAAAGAAAAAGAAAAAGGAAGTGATCTAATGCTCTTTTCTTCCCAAAGTGCTTTAAAAGCTATACAGATATTACCTCACCCTCTGATAGGGTGCAATGTTGCAGTTATTTAAGAGTGAATAGCAACACTATAGAACACATTTTAGTAGCGTAAGTGAAGAATGGCTTAGCCAATATAAACTGTACGGGCAATATAGGGAGGCTGACTTGGTTCTTTACAACAGACTTAACACCTCCTGTTCTTCCAAAAAGTATCATGTGTGACCAACCGTGATATATATCTCATCAGAAAAACAATACCTGCAGCTGTACAGTCCCTCTGACCTTTTGCTGGGACGTTATTTCACAGTGACTAATGGTATCTCTACACAGGGATAAAAAACCTGTGGCTGGTCCAGCTCAGCTGATTTGGGCTCTTGGAACTCAGGCTCTGGGGCTAAAAAATTGCTGTGTAGATGTTCCATCTTGGGCTGGAACCTAAGCTCTGGGACTGTCAGGCTCCAGCCTAAACCCAAACATCTACCCAGCGATTTTTCAGCCCCGGAGCCTGAGTTCCAAAAGCCCGAGTCAGCAGACCTGGGCAAGCTGCAGGTTTTTTATCCCTGTGTAGACATATCCTAAGAGAGGAGACTGATACTTGTTGAGTCATCAGACCATTTTCTGCTACTCTCTCTGTTTCTTATCTATATTAACCACATCATGCCTGGTTTAGCTTGTCAGACAGAATAAGATTGCAGCCCAACATGGCATTGTTTGCAATGTTCTTCTGGAAGAGAATGGGATGACACTGCAATAGTGGCAAGGAGGAGCAGACAAGTGACTATCGTGGGGATGAAAACATAAAATGCAAGAGAAAACAGTGAACAACGGAAAAGTCAAAGTTAGGCCTGAAGCAGGAGAGAGGCTACAAAGGTTACTTCAAAGTGCTTCCTGAACAAAAAAGAAAAAAATAGAAGCATCCAAAATAAATATTAATGAATCAGAAACAATATTGAAAAACAATCCATTATCATTACCCAGATCAAAAGAACATACAAGATTAACACCTCAGATATCTCTAGGACAGGATCAGAGTGAGCTTAGCAACAAGCTTGTTCCCCCCGCTCTCCCTTTGCTTTTGTGACTAGCACCGGGAAAAGAGAGAAGCTAAAGGAAATTAACTCTGAGAAAACTATAATTGTGGTTTTAAAAAAATCCAGCAATTGTACCAAAGGGTTAAGGGAAGATAGCAAAGAACAAGAAAAAAAATCACATGTTGTGCAAAGAGAGGACTATATTACTGCCCTGCTTTCCTTTAGGGGCATATTGAAGTGGTCGAGGAAAGGTGGGACATTATTTGCATATTCTTATTGAATTGCCAGAAGGCTTCCTGATGATTGTCCATCTTGCTCCTGCTGTACAACCCTCTTTTTCTGGAAGCCTCTGAGGCTTTGTGTCCTTAAGAAAAAGAAAAAGAAGCTTTTTACTGTGAATACAATATCAGTTTAAAATTGGATGCATTCTCTATAGGGTATTGTATCCTGTCTTTGCATGGGGGTGGCTTGTTAACAAGACAAATCTTTCCCATCTTTAACTACGATGATTGACAAAACAGCAACCCAACCAAACTACATTTTTCTTTTAATAAATTTCCAGAATACAAAGTGCTATTTAGGAACTCCTGCATGGCATATGAAACCATTTCTGCACCAAGAGGATATTTATAGTATTAAAGTGGCCCCATAAGTGGTTACAGTCCAAAAAATGCCTGTAAAAATGACAATATGGGGGTACTCCATTCATTCTTGCTCAGTGACTCCATATCAAATTTACTCATTTTACAAGTGAAAGGATGTTTTTATTTTCTAACTATCAGCACTTTGATTCACCCTGGGATTTAAATAACAAAGCTGGGTTTCCTTTTATCATCACCAGTAATATATATATATATTATACAGCTGGAATTTGACAATTAATTTTGATGATGATGTAAGGGTCAAAATAGGATAATAACCCATTTTGGCTCTGCAGGGAATACAGGAGCAAAACCTTTTGTCACAAAAGTGAATCGGTGAATTTCTGGCCCTATTGAAGTCAATGGGAGATTTGATTCCAAAGGAGCAAGGATTTCATCCAATATATCCATAGGATTTGCTAGGGAGCAGCTAGTCTGATTTTGACAGTCACTTTCCTGACTCTAACCACATGTTTAAAAAGAAAAAGTATATTCATGAAAAGTACAGTAATTTATATGTGTTTATACAGTATTTAATGGGGTCCTGACCTGCTTGGCCTCTAAGCACTACAGCAAAACAAATGTTAAATAATAACAAAGCCCAAGTCAGATTTGTTGTAGTTTTGCAACTCAAGGAAGTTGTGCCCACTTATACCAAGTCTGAATTTGGCCCTACATGCTGTTTTAGTCAGCCAAATAATATGCTGTTACTAATAATGCTTAACATACCTATTTAGCAAGCCCAACTATACATTACTAAAAGCCTACACGTGTAATTTGGAAACACTCTGGTCTTTTATTTAAACATTAGTGATAGGCTAATGGAAAGTTTAGCTCAGTTTGGTAAAGCATCAGAAGTTTTGGGGACAAATTCTGTGTTGACGTACACTGACTGCAACTCCAAAAGGGAATGGGATTATGCAAATAGTAAGCCAGTACAGAATTTACCCTGTATTGTCCTTTATCCAAATTCATAAAGCTTCTTGGTTGAGAGCCTGGACTGGAATTCATGCAAGAACATGCTGACTCTTGAGGTTTCCAATATTTCCTGTTTATGGCTTAATCTGAAATACCATGATCATTTTTCCTGTGATATTTTGGTATTTCAGTTTCCAATTCATGGAGTGGGGATTGGGAGGAGGAGCAGCAGAGGCATACAAAATGGGGTGGGGAAGGGTAATTAACAATTGAACTTTCAAGGGTTTGCCCTTCACAAATTACAATTAATTCAATTGTGAATAATTCCAAGTAAAAATATAATAACTGGATGATATCAAATGATTAAGGAGTAACTAGGCAGATGAGTCATTATATATCAGGGGAAGCCTGAAGCACTAGCCGAGAGTCATTATGGAGGAAGAACACATTAAGACAGGTATGTATTTAAGAACATCGGGTGGGTTTGCAGGGGAAGCATGACTGTTTTAAATTTTCCTGAAGGGCAGCTCAATTTTCAAAAGTATGGGAGATATCGTCATACATCATGATCCAATGCAGAAGAATGATGCTACTTGCCCATGACACAGATCTGTAGTAATTATTCTACATATCATCAGTTATTCCTGATATGCATGACACTGCAAGACCTACAAGCGCTTCCTAATTTGTTATGCTATTAGAGGGTAAGATACTAGCTTTCTCTGAGGTAGCTGTGTAGGAGGGGAGCAGATCAACGCTGGGCATGCCTTTAGGTCCAGAGCCACCCTGCCAGGACGCTCTGGGAGGCCTATAGGAGTGTGAGGAACGCATTCCCATTCCTCTGAAAAGGTACAATGGATGCTTCCAACTAGTGTCTGCTGCACAGATACTAGCTGGCTGAATGCCTGACCATGACTCCATGCTTCAGCCAGTAATGAAGTCAGGGTCTGTCCTAACCTTCTCCAGAATACTAAGTAAAGACCCTGCTCATGTGGGAAGAAGAAATCTCTCTACATCATTTTCTTTCTACACTACTTGTGCATGTGCATAGCACAGGGCAGAATCTGGACCCTAGTCCCCTACGGATAGGTCAATCCTGGTTTCTGATGAGGGATGAACTACAGAACAGTCCCCGAAGTAACTTCTTTTTATTACTAGAACAGAACTTGATCCCTTTGTGGAGGCTCTGAAATGCTGAGTGTTACACTGGTATTACTTTTTGTGCACCTGTGCTCTTCCTAGTTTTGACCTGAGCTGACTGTAATCTGCTCCACTAGATTTAACAAGGAGGCCTGTTCTTGTAAAAGCTCCAGGCAAACTTTGCAAATTCCAGAGGTTCAATAAATTTCCAAGAGATTGGGATAGTGCTGCAAACATCTGGGTGCTCTGATCTGAGCCAGCTTGAAGCTAAGCTTTGAACTACTTGAGATTCAACCTTCTCTAGCTTGACATTTGGTTTTGCGGGTGGTTTTTGTTTTGGAAAAATTACTTTATTCAAAAGTTAGGAATGAACACTTGAGAAGTTGAGGCTTACATTCTGAAAGTAGGACTTGGAGATGTATATTACATCAGAGGCAACATAATATATGCCAAAGAGGAACAATGTAAAAAAGGAGAAAACAATTAATTGGAAAATTAAATATAATGAAAATAATAGTATCATTATTCTTCTGTGCTAAGTAATTTGATTCATAGATTGCAGAGGTGAATATCTGGCCCCACTGACATCAAAAAGAGTTTTGCTTTGACTTCAATGGGATCAGGATTTCACCTAGATGTATATTTAACACATAAATCAAGGGGTGAAGTTCACAATTGTCTCCTAGGGCCAGATTTTCAAAATTGCTCAGACCCCAGAATCAGGACTCCCTTTTAAGCCCTATAACAAGTAGTCAGATTTTCAACAGAGCTGAGTCTCTGACAGAACAATCAGCCATAAGTGTCATAATGGGAGTGGCTTGGTGCTAAGGACTTTTGTAAATCTGCTCCTTACTTAGGCGCCTAAATCGGAGCTGGAAAATAGAGCATCAATTGTGGATGCTTAGCATATGAAAATCTGATCCTGAGGTCTTCTGAAAATATGGCCCATCTTGCCTTAGAACCACTAGCCTCATGGTTTCTTGGAAAATGAACCACATCTTCCATATTCTATGTGACAAAAAGTAAAATTTGCATTTGATTTCAGAGCTTATTTATTTATTTCCCTCTCTTACATTTATAAATGCCTGCACATGACGCACTTTCAACCTTATCCCTTACCAGCAGAAGGGACACCCTCTTGCTATTATTGTTATCTATATAAGCATGGCAGATGCAATTTCATAAGCTTCCAAATCATCTGTGGTTTAGGAAACACATGGGGCTAAGTTCTGCCCTTAGGTACATGTGCTCATGTCCTATTTACTTCAATGGGAGTTCCACATGCACATCGAAGGGCTGAATTGTTCTAGACCAGAGTTCTCAAAATGTGGTCTATGGACCACCAGTAGTCTGCTGTCTGGCCACATCGTATTGGTGCTCTTCCTTCTTCCTCCCTTCCTTAAAAGACTGCTAAAAATACATGAAATATTTTCCTAAATGTTACTTTTCCATTTAAGCAATTGAGGTCAGAGCAGCAGCATGGTCCAATGAATAGGACACCTGGGTTCTATTCCTGACTCTGCCACAGATCTGCTGTGTGGTCTCAGACAAGTCATTTTAACTGCTCTGTGCCTCGTTTCCCCTTCTATCTTTTGGCTATACAGAGAAAGACTCATATTGACTTCAGCGGGCACTGAATCAGGCCCTTAGTTAAGGACTGTCTTTTACTATGTGTTTGCACATTGCTTCGGCAACTGGTTGGAACCCCTAGGTACTACTGTAATACAAATAAATAATATTGTATCTTATATGCAAATTAGTGATAGGTTTTTCACACAATCACCAATGGGAGTGGAGATTATATTAACATATGTCCACACTATGAAAATTCCTGGTCTAGAATATGTTTCAGATTATTTATGCAGCAAAGGACATTGGCATTAATTGTTAGGTTTGTTGCATACGTTCTTCATTCTATCAGCAACAAGGCTTGGTGGTCACAAAATGAGGTGTAGGACTTCTTAACTGGCAAAACATTCCTTGCTCCCCATATTCGTCAGAAGATCAAAGTTCGTGTATTTTTAGCTCAGGCATTTTATAAGCTTCTCTGCATTCTGCACAAAAAAGGCCAACATCCAAATCAGGGCAAATAGTGTCATATGTTCTCACATCAGTGTCAGAAATGTTTCCTTTCAATTCTTGCAAACATTTTAAAAGTTGTCATTTAGTTTCAATTCCAATAAGCTAACAGACTCTAATTCTTCCGAGTGATCTGCTTCCATGATTCTCTTGACTGATGTGTTTTACTTCTTGGATCCCCTCCCTTTAAGTGTCCAATACTAACCATAAAAGTTGACTTGGTTACTGTTGTTCACTATAACTGGTATTTCACCTCAAAATTATCTTATCATCTATCAACTAGTATCTTCTGTTTCATCAAATTAATTTTTTTATATCTTTGTATGCCTTGTCTTCTCCCTCCACAACTCAGGGCCACACTAATCTATTTTTGGAAAGTACAATCAATGGTATAGAATAGTGTGTTCAAACTGTGGGTCGCGACCCAGTACTGGGTAATGGAATGTAAGGCACTGGGCATGGCAGCTCTGGTCAGCACCACCGCCAGGCCATTAAAAGTCCTGTCAGCGTTGCTTCCTGGCTAAGGCTAGTCCCTACCTGTTCTGACCGTGCTGCGCCCCGGAAGCAGAGGTCTGGTTCCTAGGCAGGGGGGCCATGAGGCACCATGTGCTGCCCCCTTCCCGAGCACTAGGCTCCACACTCTCATTGGCTGGTTCCCAGCCAATGGGACTGGGCAGGGTGGTGCCTGCGGGTGAGAGCCGTGCGGAGATGCTTGCGCGCCTCTGCCTAGAAGCCAGACCTGCTGCTGGCTACTTCTGGGGCGCAGTGTAGTCTACAGTGCCAGGACAAGCAGGAAGCCTGCCTTAGTACCCCTGCTGCACTGCTGACCAGGAGCCATCTGAGGTAAGACCACGCCACAACCCCGCACCTGAATCCCCTGCCCCGCTCTAGCCCCCCCAAACCTGAAGCCCCTTCCTGCACCCTAAACCTCTCATTCCTGGTCCCATCCCAGAACCTGCAGCTCCAGCCCAGAGCCCTGACCCTCTCCCACACCCCAACCCTCTGACCCAGCCCTGAGCCCCTCCCATGCCCCAAACGCCTCATCCCCAGCTCCATTAGGTAATGGGCATCAACAATTTTCTTCAACTGGGTCTCCAGAAAAAAAAAGTTTGAAAACCGCTGGTCTAAAACACTCTAAATCAGGGGTAGGCAACCTATGGCATGCATGCTGAAGGCGGCACGCAAGCTGATTTTCAGTGGCACTCATACTGCCCGGGTCCTGGCCACCAGTCCGGGGGGCTCTGCATTTTAATTTAATTTTAAATGAAGCTTCTTAAACATTTTAAAAACCTTATTTACTTTACATACAATAATAGTTTAGTTATATTAAAGACTTATAGAAAGAGACCTTCTAAGAACGTTAAAATGTATAACTGGCACACAAAACCTTAAATTAGAGTGAATAAATGAAGATTTAGCACACCACTTCTGAAAGGTTGCCGACCCCTGCTCTAAATCATGCTGGCAGAGAGGCCAAGGACTGAATGAACACAGAGGCTGAAACATCTTCTTAACTTTAGAGTTGATCCTTTAGGCAGAGGTGAAAGTAAGCTGGTACGGTCTGGCACGGTGTACCAGCAAGAGACAGTAAGCTGTGCCAGACCGCATCGACTTCCACGGCTGGGATTGAAAGGGCTCTGGGCTGCCCGCAGCCGCGGGAAGCTCTGAGCCCTTTAAATCCCAGCCCCAGCCCTGCCGCCGGAGCTGTGGTCGGGACTTAAAGGGCTCTGGGCTACCCTTATTCAAAGAGCTCTGGGCTGCCCGCAGCCACGGGGAGCTCTGAGCCCTTTAAATCCAGGCCCCCAGCCCTGCCGCTGGAGCCACGGCCGGGATTTAGAGGGTTCTGGGCTGCCCGCAGGGGAGAGGAGCCCAGAGCCCTTTAAATCCTGGCGGCGGCTGGGATTTAAAGGGCTCAGAGCTCCTCTCCCCTGCGGGCAGCCCAGAGACCTTTAAATCCCGGCCACGAATCCGGTGGCTGGGCTGGGGTCGGGATTTAAAGGGCTCAGCACTCCCCATGGCTGCGGGCAGCCCTGAGCCCTTTAAATCCTGGCTGCAGCTTCAGTGGCTGGGCTGGGGCCAGGATTTAAAGGGCTTCGGGCTTCCCTCAGCGGCAGTAGCTCTGGGCCCTTTAAATCCCTGCCCCAGCCCCGCAAAGCTCGGGGTTCCCCCTGGCGGCCAGAGCCCCGGGCCCTTTAATTTGCCGCTGAGCCCCGGGGGGCTCCCAGCCACCTCTGCAGCTGGGAGACCCTGGTTGATTTAAAGGCTCTGGGTGTCCCAGCCACAGCTGGTTCCCCAGGGCCTTTAAATCTTGAGAGGCCATGCCTCTTCCGGATGAGGCCACGCCTCCCCAGGACTCCAGCAGTACCAGTAAATCCTGTAAGTTACTTTCACCCCTGTCTTTAGGTGAAATCAAAGCATATTGGTAGAATAGCATGAGGAAGCCTGCATTCCATCTACTTGTGCCTGTTTTGTGGATAGAGGGTTTTAAGTCTCCAGCACAGAAGTTAGAATTATTTATTTGTGTTGATATTCTCAGTCCTACATCAGACACTGACACAGTCCCTGCTTCAAGGAGCTTACCATCTAAATACACAGACAACACAACATGCATGAGGAGACCCAGGAGAAGATGCAAACCTAGGCCCCAATTTTGAGATCAGATTCATACAAGCAGACCCCTACATCCATTTAAAGTCCCACTGAAGACAATGGATACACAGAATGGCCCACATGCATCCAAATGCAGAATCGAGTCCTTAGAACAAATATATTTATAGGCAAGAGGTAAGCGATAGCAACTCAGTCACAGTAATTTTAACTGACGGTGTTGGTATTTATGGGCTTCATAGGAGGAGGGAGTTAGGCCAGAGTATCAGAAATTTACTGTTAATTTTTTAAAAAATTGTTCTTATTCATATTCCACCCATTGTAAATGAAAAAAAGAACTAAATTGCCCTTTAGGAGGCTGGAAGATAGAAGACTGAATGCTCATCCCCCTGGGCTAATGGTCATCACCCAACTACAAAGAAATTTCTGACCTTCAGACACCCATATAATATATATATATACATATAATATAGCTGTTCTAGATGGGGCAGAGTTAAATATTGAAATAACACCAAACTAAAATAAAAATAGCATTTTTATTTTATAGCTGTATTTTTAAATAACTGAAAAATGGACAGTGAATGCTGAAACGCTTCATTAATATCTATGCTATTTCGACTACATGCTCAAAGATTTAAGCCTGATTTTAAAGTTCCTCCACTCAAGGAGATGTAGATTTTCTTGGCAACAGCTGCTGTGTAAAATATTCTGAGATAGAACTTTTTTATCATGATTAATAATAGATGAAAATTTCTGTGGTTTTGATGTTCTAAACTCTATGCTGTTTGATTTACGATGTCTTTATAGCTGTTTTTCTGGTAATTCTATGCCTCTTTCTGTTGGTATAAAGGCTGGTTGTGTCTTTTATTTCCCTAGTGGAGTTGATACAGTACTCTTTTCTTCCCTCTCTTGCTCTCTGTTTCTGTAAATATATTTCATAAAGTTCCCCTTTCCTCCTTAATGAGACTGATCCCTATGTTCTGTAAGTTTGTTACGGTGGATTTTTTTTTTAACTCTGAACAATGATAGTAATAATTATCCTGGGAGCTACTATTGCAGCTAGGAGAATGTTCAGTGTCCACTCTGGCAGCTGTCTCTGTTCTCTGTAATGAATGTTTTAAACTGGATGGTGACTGAAAATGTACATTATACTTTGAAAAAAAACAGGTTGGTGTCACTTACAAAAACGTTATTGGCTCATACTTGATAATTGTTAGCTTAAAAGCAAGTTCAGTATAGGTGTTTGTAGGATATTATTACAGCAACAGCACTTCCAGCTCCTGTGATAACACAGGAGCATGTGGTACAGGTGGATCACTATTAACTACTATAGTTAAGGTTGCCAAAGTGTTTTCAGAATAACTCCCTTGTTTTCTATCTTTCATAACTTTTGCAAAGTTTCACCTACGCTGTTCAAATTTTCCAGGCTTTATCTCTGCCTGAAAGTGAATTTTCTTGGAAAATTTAAGTAAATACATCCCTGCCATTTTGGAGTATGTGGAAAGTAAAACAAAAACACCAAAAAAACAATAAAAACAAAAATATTGCAACTTGTCTCCCTTTTTACCTGCTCTACATCTGGAAGTAGAAAGCTGGCGCAGGGTATTGTCTTCGTTGAGGGAAAGCACACTTGAGTGCTTCAATGAAAACTGCTTGAAATTTGAATGCGTTAGGAAGCACTGATTGTTGCAATTTGCATAGGACAGGCAACGGTACCAAAGATAGTCATACAACTAACTGCCCATCTTAGGAAAGGAGGCTGTACTGTGTGTGTGCACAGCTTCTTTCTCTTAGTGCTGAACGTGCACATCTCTAGAGGTGATCACACCAAATAAGCTGGGTTCATAACAGCTTTTCTCTGCTTAACACAATCAGGAGAAGGCGCTCTCTGCTAGGTTGTTTTTAACTCTCACAGCCTTTGGGGAGGCAGGAATTAACCTGGGCATCACTCCAATGCAAAGATCCATCCCATGCCTTCATTATCATGTACAGATCCCCAGTGCAATTGCAAACAGGGCCAGCTTTAGGCCGATTTGCCCGATTCCCAGGAATCGGGCCCCACGCCTAAGAGGGCCCCGCGCCTTAGACATTTTTTATTTTTTTTAAACTTACCCCGGGTCCCTGGCAGCGATCTGCTCAGGGGTCTCCTGTGGTCCTGCTCGCTTGAGCAAAGCGCAGGCGGTAGTGCGGCAAGCCCCGTGGCCCCGCTCTCCTGGCTGGAGCTCCGGGCCTTTAAATAGCCTCCAGAGCCCTGGGGTAGTGAGGGGCTCTGGGGGCTATTTCAAGGGCCAGGGCTCCAGCTGCTTCTGCCACCCTGGTCCTTTAAATAGCCGCCAGAGCCCCACCACCCCCATGCATTCCCCAGGGCTCCCGCGGCTATTTAGAAGGTCTGGGGTGGGGTAGAAGCTGGGGAGCCCTGGGCCCTTTAAATAGCCCCCAAAGCCCTGGGATAGCAGGGAGCTTGGGGGCTATTTAAAGGGCTGGGGCTCCAGCTGCCTGTGCTGCACCCCCTGCCCTGCCCACACCAGCCCCGCTCCCCCTGCCTGCAGCCAGCTCTGCACCCCGTGCCCACAGACAGTCCCTGTCAAACCCCCTGCCGTGTCTCCAGTCAACCCCTGCCATACACCCCTGTGGCCCTGCCCAAAGCCAGCCAGCCTCACACACACTGCTGCCCGCACCAGCCCTGCACACCCTGCCCTGTCTCCAGCCAACCCCTGCTGCACCCCCCTGCCTGAAGCCAGCCAGTCTCACACTCCTCTGTCTCCAGCCCTGCCAACCCATGCTGCATCCCCCCGCGGCCCTGCCTGAAGCCAGCCCGCCCCACACACCCCTTATCTCCAACCAGTCCCGCACCCCTTGCCCTGCCTGTAGCCAGACCCTACCTCCAGTCAGCCCCTGCCCTGCCTCCAGCCAGCCCCATGTCCACTTGTGCCCTGCAGTTCCCAGGGCAGTAACCCTGCACACCTGCTTCAATGGGGGGGGCAGGGAGCAGCTGGGACCCACATATGTGAAACGGCAGTCATTAATAACCAATCAACAACATATATGATGCAATGTACATAATATATAATTTTATTTATATAGTTATGGAAAGTAAATAATACATGAAAGAAATGAAAAGCTTTTTTTTTTCCACTTTTTTTTTTTTTAAGTCATCCCTGCCAGGGCCCGCTGAAAATGTTCAAATTGGGCCCCGCACTTCCTAAAGCCGGCCCTGATTGCAAAGAACAGTAAAAAGGAATAGGGCATGAATGCCAGATGCCTACAAGGAACTTCACCTCAAGCAGTCACCATCTTGACTGCCCCTCCAGCCTCAGCATTAAGCCCCTCCTTCCATTTGGGCAGTGGCCCATTGTTACATGTGGTACATGCTCATAAGGACCTGACCCACGCCCCAAGTTCACACTGCCAGCCTGCTGTGTCTCTGCAGCACAACAGCACATGCCCTCTCCTTCGGCCCTTCTCCAATGGCAATTCCATCCTCCAATCATAGGAGAACTAAAAAAGGGACTGGATTTCCTGCCAACTCTCTAGTGGACCAAGGTTCTGTATCTGTGGTGAGGAAGTGTGAAAAGTACCCCTTCTCCACTCTGCCATTCTCCCAACCAGCCAGAGCTCTGGGGTCAGGGCAAGCCTTCACAGCACAGCTGCAGATCTGTGGACTGGGGGCATTATGCAATCTTAAAAGGTATAATAAAGTGCCCATTCAGGCCTGATTCTGGCACCTTTCCTCATAGTGGGTGAGGAAGAGGGTCAGCAATGGCTATCCACCTTTTAAGTCCCACTTACTTTTTGTTTTTGTTATAAGTTTTGAGGACTTAAGTGGTGCCTCAGGCTCTCTGCACAGGAGCATTTCACCCCCAGAGCACACACCATGAGTGCATTTCACGATGCTCAGTGACACAGATTTGTACTCACAGTTAGGCTGTGCATATTTCACATAGCTGTGGTAAGTGGCCTGCTGAGAGGCACAGACCCAGAGGGAATACCTCAAGGCTTCAGCATTCTCCCCTCAGTGCAGCTCTGCCTCCTTTGAGGCCCTGTGCGCCTCCTCTTCCCCCTCCTCCAGGAATAGGAATAGGAATGAGGAAGTATCTGCACTTCCTTCTGCACAGGGAGTGGAGTTCTGCTCAAATGTTATATGGGCCCCATCCCCTATCAGAGCTAGGGAGACAATGGCCCTCAATAAGGGAGAGCCCTTGTCTCACTGTGTGTGAACTTCATATGTGATAGTGCCTTTAAGTGCTGTCCAACCACACAGTTCCAGATTATGGAATTCTATGTATTTTCCATTTAAAAATTAAAAAAAATAAACTAAGAAATTCCAATTACAAAACCCTATCACTTGCAGTTCCTCTCAGTGGTTCTCAATCAGGGGTCTGGGGCCCACTGGGGGGCCGTGAGCAGAATTCAGGGGTCCACCAAGCAGGGCCAGCATTAGACTCTGCCCATTGCAGAAAGCCAAAGCCCCACCGCCTGTGGCTGAAGCTGAAGCCTGAGCAACTTAGCTTCACAGGGCCCCCTGTGGCGTGGAGCCCCAGGCAGTCGCCCTGCTTGCTACTCCCTAACGCAGGCCCTGGTTTTTATATGCAGAAAAACAGTTGTTGTGGCACAGATGAGCCGTGGAATTTTTATAGCATGTTGGTGGGGCCTCAGAAAGAAAAAGGTTGAGATCCCCTGGTCTAGATTATAGCCAGTCCAGTCCCATCATAGAAGCCACTGATGCAAGTAAAACATCACAGCTAGTATGAATTTCTTCCTTCTTTTACACTGGATGCTTTTCCTCTTTCCAGAACCTTGTACTTTTTAAATAGCTGCTTCTATCCTTGTTCTATTATCACTGCAGTATGACTGTTTGTGTAAGACTGCAATCAGATTGTCATTTTACACCTTTGCGATTGGATGAATGACGTCATGGCTTAGATGTTTGGTTATTAATTTATACCTATAACGATGTGTGAGTTTTGTCACTTAGATTGTTCTGCTTCTGAGTTTTTCAGCAAAATCTCTATATTTGCCATAGGGGCATAATCATGGCAGTGTGGGTTTTTCTAATGTCTGCATTTTTATTTTTAACACTGCACTTTCCATAACATACTTTAGCAAAAGGAATGGAGAATTGTAGCTTAAATATTAAAATGATTTACCATGAACTTCTTTTTTTTGGAGTTATAACTTAATCAACAGCCTCTAGTGCACAGACACTAATTTCTTCCTTGATAACCCCATGATTCTGGCATTCTTTAGTAAATTGGACCTTGTAAAAACTATGCTTGAGTGGTCCAGGATTATCTCTATAGAACCAGGCTGTTCCCAGTCAATAATTTTTTAAAAAACAATTAAGAGAATGCTTACTGAGAAATATGCCTCTTGCAAACTGATGCATTTTTGAAAGCTTGCTGGGAAATAATAATTAGACTTACTGTAAACGGTGACATTTTCATTCTCAGGGTATGGCTACACTTACAGTTTTGCAGCGCTGGTAGTTACAGCTGTGTTCGTACAGCTGTGTAGGGCCAGCGCTGCAGTGTGGCCACACTGACAGCTACCAGCGCTGCAGTGTGGCCACATTTACAGCACTTGCAGTGCTGTTGGGAGTGGTGCATTGTGGGCAGCTATCCCACAGAGCACCTCGTCCCATTTTGGCGCTGTGGCTTGTGGGAAGGGGAAGGAAGTGTGCGGGTCTTTCCGCTTCCTGTTCCAATGCCCCGTGGTGCTTTGCTACACATTCCGAGCAGTTTGGCGGCATTGTGAGTCTGCAGTGCGATTTCTGAAATTTCTGTTACAAATGGAGCCTGAGCTGCTGAGGACCTTGCTGATGAATGTTGCCAGCACATCACGCATGGCAGTGGAGCTATTCCTTCAGCTGCAAAGTGACAGTGAGGAGTCAGACGATGATATTGAAACGCCTGACGCTGAAGACACTCAATTGCTTGTGGCAGTAACAGACGTGCTTAGCACCGTGGAACGGCGCCTTTGGGCTCGGGAAACCAGCACTCAGTGGTGGGATCACATCGTCCTGCAAGCCTGGGATGACGAGCAGTGGCTGCAGAACTTTCGGATGAGAAAAGCCACTTTCATGTCACTGTGTGCTGAGCTCGCCCCTACCCTGCGGCGCAGGGACACGAGATTGAGAGCTGCCCTGCCAGCGGAGAAGCGGGTGGCTATTGCAATCTGGAAGCTGGCAACTCCAGACAGCTACCGATCGGTGGCGAACCAGTTTGGAGTGGGAAAGTCCACCGTTGGAATGGTGCTGATGCAAGTTTGCACAGCCATTAATCGCACCCTGTTAAGAAGAACTGTGACTCTGGGGAACGCTCAGGACATTGTGGATGGCTTTGCAGAAATGGGTTTCCCTAACTGTGGAGGGGCAATAGATGGGACGCATATTCCTATTCTGTCACCACCCCACCTGGCATCAGAGTACGTTAATCGCAAGGGGTATTTCTCCGTGGTTCTGCAAGCGCTTGTGGATCACTGTGGGCGTTTCACTGACATTTACTCAGGATGGCCTGGAAAGGTGCATGATGCACGCATCTTTCGGAACAGTGCCCTGTTCAGGAGGCTGAGGGCCGGGACTTTTTTCCCAGACTGCAAGATCACAGTAGGGGACGTCGAAATGCCCACTGTGATCCTTGGAGACCCCGCTTACCCCTTAATGCCATGGCTCATGAAGCCGTATACAGGGAAGCTTGACAGGAGCAAGGACCGGTTCAACTACAGGCTGAGCCAGTGCAGAATGACTGTGGAGTGTGCTTTTGGCCGTTTGAAAGCCCGCTGGAGGTGTCTTTATGTGAAGCTAGATTTTGGGGAAAGCAGCATCTCCGCTGTTATATCCGCGTGCTGTACCCTCCATAATATTTGTGAAGGGAAGGGTGAAAGATTCAGTGAGGAATGGACCTCCGAGGTTCGACGCCTAGAGAATGAATTTGCACAGCCAGAGAGCAGGGCTAATGGGGAGGCCCAGGAAAGGGCTTCAAGGATTAGGGATGCTTTAAGGGAGCAATATGATGCTGAGAGCCAACAGTAATGTTTGGTGCCTTTGCTGTGCTTTGTTCTACCTTGGGGTACAATATTTACCACTTCCTGCAATAATAAAACGTATTGTAAAAGCCATAAAATCCTTTATTCAAAGTACAGTACATAAAAGGCCAGGGGGGTTAGGGTGGTGGACTGTACATTCATAGGTTTGAATATGTCCTGTTTTGATTACTGTTCAATGTCTGCTGCACTTCAGGATTACTATGCTGCAGGGCAATGGGGGTGGAGTGCACAGGGTAAGAATTATAGTTATCAGGGCTGGTAGGTGATCGTACAGGTGTTGGGGGCAGCTGGGGGTAATAAGAAACTGGCTGCTGGAGAAAGGTGTTTTGTGCAAATACTGGGGAACAAGAAAGAGAGCTTTGGGAGGGCTGTGGGTTACCACGGTACATATCTGCCTGCATGGCTACGAGAGACTCGAAAGACTCAGTTTGGCGAGCCAGGAGGCTTATCATCTGCTTTGAGGTTTTTTTGATTGCCAATTCCTTTCTCCTGCTTTCTGTTTGCCTCCAGTCATACATTTTCTCTCTCCATTCATACATTTTCTCTCTCCATTCCTGCGTCTTCCTACTTTCTCTGTTGTAGTGATTCATAACTGCTTTGATCAATTCTTCTTTTGATTTTCTGGGATTTCTTCTCAAGTTCTGCAAGCGACGTGAGGCCGGTGATCCGGCTGCATTAGTCAAGGTCACTAGAAAAAACAAAGATAGAACCATGTAATACACAGAGGCTACATTGTTTATTATCACACAGTGAAGGAGTTTTTAGACTTTTTGTAGCATCCTTCCCACATACTTCACATAACACAGAGAGGCCAGGGAAGCTGAAAGTCATGGCGAGCAATGGGGTGAGTGTTTCTGCCCTGAGTGCACCTGGGACGGGGAATTGACCGATGGGTCACTGGGGTTTATCTGCACTGGGTACAGGAGGTAGCTGGTGTCCTGCACAGGGGACAGTAGTGAACAGGAAGGTGGCGAGCTGCTGGCGGGGGGGGGGTCCGCGTAACTGCCGGCCTGCTGGTGAGGGGGGGGGAAACGCACAGCTGTGCTGGCTGCCTGCTGGGAAGGGTGGGGGAACACTGGAGCGCACCGCGGGGCTGGATGCCTGCTGGGAGGGGAGTGGGGGAAGACCGGAGCGCACCGCGGCGCTAGCTACGTGCTGGGAAGGGGGGGGGAAGACCGGAGCACACCGCGGGGCTGGATGCCTGCTGGGAGCGGGGTGGGGGAACACCGGAGCGCATCACGGGGCTGGATGCCTGCTGGGAGGGGGGTGGGGGAAGACCGGAGCGCACCGCGGGGCTAGCTACATGCTGGGAAGGGTGGGGGGGGAAGACCGGAGCGCACCGCAGGACTAGCTACGTGCTGGGAAGGGGGAGGGGAGACCGGAGCCACCGCGGGGCTGGCTGCCTGCTGGAAAGGAGGGGGGAGACCGGAGCGCACCGCGGGGCTAGCTACGTGCTGGGAAGGGGGGGGGGGAGACTGGAGCGCACCGCGGGGCTAGCTACGTGCTGGGAAGGGGGAGGGGAGACCGGAGCGCACCGCGGGGCTGGCTGCCTGCTGGGAAGGGGGTGGGGAGACTGGAATGCACCGCGGGGCTGAGGGGGGGACCGCAAACCTGGCGCCCTGCACTCAAGTATCCCTAAATTCTCAACAGGGTTTCCTACTGCCAGATATATCACTGCTGCATGTTACCTGGGAAGAGAGGGAGGGTCTTCTACAGCAATGTGGATTCTGCCCTGGCCCCTATGCAGCTTGCCTGTGTGCAGCCATGGTCCCCCCACCCCTCGCTGCACAGTGGATCGGACGAGTTAGCCTGACCGGGACAAGGACCACGGTGGCTCTCCCGATAAACTTGAGAAAGCACATTGGCCACGCTCTGGCTGCAACTTTTCAAGAGATTACCGAGGCAGATTACAGAGATGTGATAGAGCAAATCAATGGGCTATTCCACGTTTAGGCATGCATGCAGGCAGCCATAACCCAAACTCTCCTCTCCCAGAACATAAAAATCTGCTTACCCCGAGCACACTCCTCAGTTTCTTCCTCACCAGCAACTTCCAGCTGCTGCGACTGGCTAGCCTCCTCCTGGCTTGAGAAGAGCTCCTGACTGCATGCCTCCTGGGACTCCGGGGTGTCTCCCTCCACGCCAGTAGCCTCACTGTCGGCTTCCTCTACACCTTCCCCCACTTCTCCCTGCTCTGAACTCTCCATCGTGGTCCTCGGATTGGCAGTGGGGTCACAATTAAGTATGGCATCCAGCTCCTTATAAAAAAGGGAGGTTGTGGGGGCAGCTCCTGAGCGGCGATTTCCCTCACGGGCTTTGCAGTAAGCACTCCTCAGCTCTTTTATTTTGACCCTGAACTGCAACGCGTCCCGTTCATGGCCCCTTTTCAGCAAGGACTGCGATATCTGCCCATAGGTATCATAATTTCTCCTTCTGGAGGGCAGCTGTGCTTGCACAGCCTCCTCACCCCAAACGCTGATGAGGTCCTGCAGCTCGGAATTGTTCCATGCTGGGGCTCGTTTGGAGCGTGGAGGCATGGTCGCTGATTGATTGAATGATTGATTGCACTCCACACCTGGCTGAGCAAACAGGAAGGGGATTTTTAAAATTCCCGGGGCATTTAAAGGAGGGGTCAGCTGAGCCCAGGGCAGTGGAGTGTGCATGATTACCAGAGAGGCTTCTAAGGTATGCTGGGATACCTCCTTATACCACGGAGGTCAATAAAAGCGCTGGTGGGTGTCCACACTTGCTGACCAGCGCTGGATCACCAGCGCTGGATCACCAGCGCTGGAATCCCTACACCCGAGGCTCGATCGGGTGTACAGCCAGCGCTGCAACCAGGGAGTTGCAGCGCTGGCCGTGCTTTGCAAGTGTGGCCACATCCTAAGTTGCAGCGCTGTAACCCCCTCACCAGCGCTGCAACTCTGTAGTGTAGCCAAGCCCTCAGACTGTGGTTATAATTGTCTTGGAAGCCTGAAACCTTTGAGTAAAACTCAATATTATTTTATTATGTTGTATTTATATAAGCACTTTCACCCCCAAAGTGTCTCCTAATGAAGCCCAGAGTTCTGGCTTGAGCCATGAAATTAAGACTCTTTTGTGGTCCTCCTGACTATGGTCTTCCCAGCTAGGTCCACACACATATATGAATGCCCAATTACTACTTCATGACAATGGCTGTGGTGAATGGAGAAAAGTGGACACGAAACTAGAGACTAGAAAATTCAACAAATGTATTTGGTTATGAAGCACTGCTAACTATGGGACAACATAGACTACTTAACAACACAGCCCCAAGTGGACTGCATTGCATGAACTCAGACGACAACACTGGCATTAACAGTAAATGAGGCTGAACTTGAGTATCTGACTGCACCCTTCATAGTTAGGACCACACAAAAACCCATTTAACAGAGGCAATTAAATATGCCAGACAAAGATTTGGCCTCACCCTTCCACACTGGGAAAATGCACCCATGTATTTGTGTTAATGTGGTGAGAGAAACTTCATTTTACATCTGAACACAATAGTCAAATATTCCTAGCAACGATGTGTTCAGCAAAGCCCGACTAAAATAGCCTGCAAAAGAAGAGTTTTAAAATGAATTAAGCATTCCCTAAACTGGCCGACCTAGCTCATTAACACCACAAACTTTTTCCACCTTTTCAAAAGCACAGCAACCTGATCATGTCTTCCCCTTCTTCATACAGTTATGTTCAAACAATCAGGGAACAGAACCAACGACTTGTGACTCAAGTGACCTATCATACAGCAGTTAGAATGAATATAACATGCAACATACTCCAGAGGATGCAACTTATTCTCATGCAACATTAATGGAATAATATTGAACAATGAACACAAAATGCCCAGTTTATGAGATCAGATGAGATCATAGACTGAGATAACATGTCTTAGAAGGCCATAGGCATCTCCTAGTTATAGACACCATGGTTGATCAGAATGATTAAGAATGTAGGTTATCATCATTAAGGAGAATTTTTTAGATTCATAGCCCAGTAGTGTCCTTCCAATAGCAAAGGATTTTAAAATATTCCTCCATAAAAGATAATTATTAATAAACAAAAATGCACTGATGTTTTATTTGCCCTGTTCTCAAGTTACTCTGAGTAGAATGCCTTTTTACAAGAAATATATATTTCTTACATATTTTATTGCCTTTCCTTGAAAATTTTTCTGTGATTCACTGGGCTGGGTTGTAAATGACAAAACAGTCCCCATGGATGTTAAGGTTGGAAAAGACCTAGTAGGCCATCTATTCTGTCTCCTAGTACTACTTCTCAGCAAGTTACATAGGTGGCTTACTTGGCATTTGCACTGATATAAAGGGACCATCTGATGGCATTAACCTGGGAAGCCAGGAGCACACATAATACTTCTAGGAGTACCAGGTGAGAGCACCCTTATCTGTGATTCTTGTTACTAGATATGGCACATGCTTCTCGCAGCATATCGGAGATGTGGAGGACAAGACATACCTTCCCTTCTCTCTGCAAATTACAGCTATCGCCCAAGGGTGCACTGCAAAGAGTCTATGGGCTTGGCTACACTTGCTGATGTAGAGCACTGGGAGTTACACCAGCCTTCGGAGACTGCAGCAGGGAAAACGCTGCCATGTGTTTACATTGTCAGTTCCAAGCACAGTGGCATGGCCACATTAGCAGCTCTTGCAATGCCACAAAGAGCAGTGCATTGTGGTAGCTAACCCAGTGTGCAAGTGACTGCAGCATTCTTTTCAAATGGGGGTGAGGGAAGGTGGAATGTGACACGGAGTGTGTTGTATGTATGTGGGGGAGAGACTGTGTGTTTTGGGGGGCAGAAAGTGTGTCAGCATACTGTCTTGTAAGTTCAGACAGCAGTAGACCCTGCTCCCTGCCTCTCTCTTTCTCACACACACAATCACAACAGCAGCATTCCACACTAATGGTTTGCTTTGTCCCGGAGCAGATAAGCATGCCGGATGTCTGAAACGGAGCTTTGAAAGGGGATATCTGCATGCCTGCAGCCGAGTTCAAAACAATGACAAGAGTGGTCACTTGACTTCAGGGGATTATGGGACATTTCTGGAGGCTAATCACAGTGCAGTAATGCAACATGTCATCCACACTGACACCTGGGAGTTTCAGCTGGGGCACAGCAAACTTTATGCTTCTCGTGGAGGTGGATTACCAGGAGCGCTCCACCTGCAGAGTCCAGGCACTCTACGTGCCTTGCCAGTGTGGACACCTCAGGAGTTAGGGCACCCTGAGCTGATTTAATGCACTGTAACTTGCAAGTGCCCTCACATTCTTGGTCTTTCCCAACTACAAAAACAAGCTATCATTGGAAATGAAATATTTAATTTAAGCTCTCGGTTAAATATTTTGATGCTATAAATATGAAGATAACTTTGTTGGCAGCTATGCTGCACAATAAAGCTATGAAATCCCAATGAAATATGTAAAGCCATTCAGTCCCATTCCTTCAAAACACCAGTGAAGAGAAGAACATAGCAGGGAGGAGTACATCCAATCAATCATTTCAATCAGTTTGTGTCGCTTCTGTGGTACCCTTCATGAAGAATGATCACAAGGAACTTCACTTAAACTAACCTCAAACACTTACCAAACTACAACAGAGGGGAGGCAGAATAAAACAAACTAGTCTTCAAAACTAAAGCTTAAAAAATCCCAAAGGCCCTATTAACTATAAAAAGCTTACAGCATCTCTGTGTGTGTGCACATGCTTGCAAACATGAGAGAGAAAATATATATGTACATGAAAAAAAACAGAAATTAGCAATCCATGCTGCCTCAGAGAGACTGTGCACTTCACTCTTAATTCACAAAGAAAATGTGACTTGCAAGGACCCCCATATGAGGATTTGAGCCCTCCTAAGGCCAACATTCAGATTAATGTAGATAACAGGGATGGCCGGGGGATACAAAAACCCATCTGGACAATAAAATCATCACACAGTGCACAGTCTAGTACCTTAGTTCAGGACCTTACACATAACAATAGAAAGGCACAGCATTCCATATGCTTATAAATACTGTAAAGATGTGAAATACAAATTAGCTGAAATTGGCAGGAATCAGATATCTATTGCAATATATCGAATTAAAAGTCTGCAACAACTGGCAATTTTATATGTGTTAACATTTTGTTAATGCGTTCACTTACACAGAAGGGGAAAGTAATTATAAGACTTTCCTGTATGTATGTATTGTTCTAGCTTAATAGGGAGCTTGGGGGGAAAAAACAAAAAACAGGGAAGCAACACCACAACAATAGATAAATAGCCTCCTAGCAAACATTGAGAAGGCAATTACAAGACAATGGCCTACTCCCAGGGCCCAGGCTCAAGTGACTCTTCTGCCAGTGCTGGGATAGATCAATGGGCTAGACACTGTTACAAAGAAAAACTTCTAGGAGAAGAAGGGGAGGGGAGGTCAGTTGTCAGGTGTGATCAGTGGACAGGTTGACACTGCAGAGGAGTCTGAAAGAGTTGGGTCTTTCCCCAGATCCAAGGAATGGTAAGCCATGAGGAAAAGCAGACGTGTGTAGACTGGTTTATCATTTTTAAGATCTGTTTTCTCTGAAATGCTTTTGTTCTAAATAAATAATATTTTCTGTAAGAAGGATGTTGGGTTGGGGAAGCAGAACTGCAGGTGCTGAAGATAAGTCAGACCTGCGGAGGTAAATTGTGGTTGCTCATTGGGAACTGCAGAAAGAACCCAGTCTGAGAATGGGAGAATCATGTGATTCCAACACAAGAGAGGTGACGACTGTGTGGCTGTAGTGTGTCTGATGAAGACGCTCTACGCCAATGGGAGAGCACTCTCCCGTCAGCATAATTACTTCACCTCTGCAGGATGTGGAAGCTATGTTGGCAGGAGAAAGTTTCCCACTGACATAGCACGGTGCAGACACCGCTCTAAGTTGGTGTAACTTACATCGCTCAGGGAGGTGACTTTTTCACACCCCTGAGCTATGTAACTTACATCATCTTAAGCAATAACAAATATATCCTTTATATGAAATGTTAATCAGCTAAATAGCAACTGACAGTTTTTAAGAAGAAACTGTTTATGTCATCTAGACTATCCTGCATGACATGGGCCATAGAATTTCACTCAGTAATTCCTGCATGAAATCTAATAAACTTATGGTTGAACCTGAGCATATCTGTAAAAAGATACCCATCTTGATCATGTGATGGAGAATCCACCACATCCCAGTGGTAAGCTGTTTCAATGCTCCATCACCCTCGCTGTTAAAATCTGCACCTGAATTAACAACAACAAAAAAAGCAAACTTTAGTTATTTTAAAGCTCTGCTCAGGAATCTGGAGGGAAAATCATCAGGACATTACACAATAGAATCAAGTGTAAGGGAAATAGATGACTCATAAAATCATAGAAATTTAAGGCTGGAAGGGATCTCGAGAGGTCATCAAGTCCAGCTCCTGCGCTGAGGCAGGACCAAGTAAAACTTTGACCATCTCTGACAGATGTTCGTCCAAAGCTGTTCTTAAAAACCTCCAGTGATGGGGAGCCCACAACCTCCCTTGGAAGCTTGTTCCAGAGCTTAATACTCTTATAGTTAGAAAGGTTTTCCTAATATCTAACCTAAATCTTCCTTGCTGCAGATTAAGCCCATTACTTCTTATCCTACCTCCAGTGCACTATCCTCTTTTGGACTCTTGAAAACAGACAAACAGGAGCACCGTATGAAAGGGTCTACAGTAGGAAATTCAGAGCAAAGATGCCTAGGGATATCCTGAAAGTGAAATGTTTCTTGCTTTGAATTCCCATAATGGGAAGAGAATGAAAACATGTTTTGAACATAAGATCTCTTTGTTCCCATCACATCATATGAACAAAATTTGGAAAATTATTGCTTCATGGTTATTAAAAACCATGATAAAAATGAAATATTTTCTCACACTGTAAATATACACTTGACAATTGTTTGCTCACTCCTGCAGCCAAATAGGCAGGCTCAATGACATAATTCTTTAACAGGGTGTCTACTTGTTCTTATGCAGAAGACATAGTGTACTTTATTTTGACTGAAGTTAAATTTCACAAGACATGTCCAACTATTTTAAACTAATGAACAGTTTGGGGACATGTATCATCCCCTTGGGAAACTACTGGCTGTCAGTGAAAGCAAGAGGCAACTACCGAGGTGTATGTGAATGTCTGGGTGGAAGGATGAAAAGGAGCATATTTCCCCAAAGATTTCTCAAATAAATTGTGTCTCCCCTCCCCCACAATGAAACTTAGTTGCAAATCAGTAATGCTAACCTTTCTCAACTTTTATTTTTTTAAAATAAGGTTGCACCTAAGACCAAATCCAGAACTGAAATCACTAAAGCGGGGCGGGGGCACAGAACCCATTCTACCAACGTCCAGGGAGTTATAGAATGTGTGTGTCATGTGTAGTCTGTATTCAATTTCTGTCATAGTTTCAGAATCAGAGCTGCTTTTGCTCTTTTAATCTATTTGGGAATGGATTTAAGTCACAGACATTAGAGATGGAAAAGAAGACTTATTAGACTGTCAAACCAGGGTAGGACATAGTCCTCAAGACAGAAGGCACATCAGATAATAAACGTGTACTATGTTTGATAAACAAACAAACAAAGCCTTAGAAAAGCTGGTAAAAGTTACTCTGTGGCCACTCTAGTATGAGAAGCCCACAGTTTGCCTAATGCTTTGTATACTCATTTATTCATCGTGACTTTTATTGAGCATGTTAGGTATTTTTTTATTAAATGTTTTTTCATTGGAAACTGCCAGTTTGTCAAAACTGAAACTGTTCATGTGAAAGGGTCAGTTTCAATACATTTTCTGTTTACATTTAAAAAAAAAAAGCTTAAATTTGTCAAAACATCCCATTTGACATTTCCAAAATGAAAGGTTCCATTTTTCAGTTCAAAACAACCTTTTGTTTGAAATTTAAGTTAATGGCAGTAAAAACAAAAAGTTAAAAATGGTCAATACATGTAGAAATTATGAGAATGAAATGTCTCAACTGATCTGATCTGAATAATTTTTTTTCAGATTTTTTGTTTGTGAAAAATTCTGAGATTTTGACTTTTTGTCTTGATTCGGGACAGGAATTTTTTTTCTAAACTCTTAAAAATTCTCATGTGATGGGAAAGTTCTAGACTTTTAGTGTTAACAGCTAAGCAGTATTCTGGCTGGCATCCACTAGCCTCTGGGTAAGAGTTCCAGTCCTCAAGCTTTAAGTGGGAGACTTTGGTTTCCTGGAGGCTTTTCTTCATAAAGATGAGTCTGGCACCCGTTTTTGGAATGTGTGGTGTCTCCACATGGGAAAATAGTCTCTGCCCCTTGCTTGTAGGTGTTACTTCTCCCTGGAAATTTTACTGAGAAGCCAATAATAATGCATTTGCATGATTGGGAGCAATGCTATAATCCTAATGAACACACAAAACTGGAAAGTGACATTAGGGAGTAGGAAAACCAAAAACGGAAAGCTGTAGAAAAAGTCTGGATGCACAAATAGAATAATGTAAAAACCACTGAGTAGATCCCCATTCCATCAGGTTCATTCACAAACCACTAAGTTTTTTGAGGCAAACACCTCAGTCCAAGTGCTCATATGCTGGCCAGCTTGTAGATGATGGAGGCATTGCCAGAGATAAAGGAATTCTAGGGATAGAATAGGAGATAAGGCATGCAAAGCAGTAATAGGAGGGAGAAAGCTAAAGAACTGCTAAGTCTCTGTGTACAGGTGAGGCTGTGAAGCCTGGTTTAAAAAACCTGTTGCTAACTGCTACCAATATCACTAATTGCTTCTCTGCTTCTGGCTGGATTACATGCCCAGATGTTTCTGAGGCCTGGTCTACACTGGGGGGGATTGATCTAAGTTACGCAACTTCAGCTACGTGAATAACGTAGCTGAAATCAACGTACTTAGACCTACTCACTGTGGTGTCTTCACTGCGGTGAGTCGATTGCTGCCACTCCCCCATTGACTCCGCCTGCGCCTCTTGCGGTGGTGGAGTACAGGAGTTGACAAGAGAGCGCCTGGGGGTCGATTTATCACGTCTAGACTAGATGCGATAAATCAACCCCTGCTGGATCGATCGCTACCCGCCAATTCGGCGGGTAGTGTATACATACCCTGAATAAATCAGTTATTCTGGCCAGGTAAGAGTCTCTCTTCTCTTAAGTAGCACAAAGCTACTTAACTCATATCAGAGACTGTTTTGAGAACTTAAGACAAGCATAGGCCATAATAAGTTCATAGGGTGTTTCTACTTATGGTATTTTTCAGAGCACTTTCCAGGTAGGGAGATGTGATATTAAATTGAAAGTGAAAACAAAAATGTTTTAAGTATTCAAAGAATTGTAGTAAACAAAATAAACAAATTCTGGTAACCAAGGAAAGGCTGTGCGTGTGGGTTATATGAAAAATTCACAGTAAATAAAATGATTAGCTTGACAGATAACAATGTGAAATACCAAAAACCCATCATATCTTTGAGAATGTGAAGAGAATCTTACACAGCACATTTGACCCAAAATACAGAGGCAAAGAGACGGCTCCATACTGCTTTATATACCACTCACACACACACAGAGCCTTTCCTTGCCCCTTCCTTGCCTACTTTGATATCACACACACACACACACACACACACACACACACACACAGAGCTTCTCCTTGCCCCTTCCTTGCCTACTCTGATCTAATGTGCAATATTACACTTAAAAATGAATAGTCTTCAAAGAGGTGCGGCTGGTGCTGGTTCAACCAAAGCAGATATGCCAACAGACATAAAATGAAAACCCAATGTATTTTAATTACCAAAAGGTTCAGAAGCTGTTGAAAAAAATGAGAGCTGGCAGCAAATATGATTCAAAATAGAGTTGGTTGAAATATTTTTGTTAAAATAATTATTTTTACAAAATCTTCCAGTTTTTTATTGAAATGCCAAAACTCATTAACTCTTTTCAAATAACTAACAAGTGAAAAGTGTTTGGTTTTCAGTTCTTTTATCAAAAAAGAAAAAACTCCAATAAAAGAAAATAAACAAACAACCCCCAGCCCCATCAAAACCCAAAACGCTTCCCTGAAAAGTGTTGAAAAAATTAACAAGGTTTAGTTCTTCCAAAAATATCTGCAGAAAATAATTACCACTTTCTGACCATTTCTAATTCTAAAGTATCTGGGTTTCCAGCTAATAATTTGTACTTCTGAAGCTCAAAATAGCTTGTTGGTATAATTGACAGCAAATAATATTGGATTTTAATACCTCACCCTGCTGTTGTGTGGTGCTAAGTTGTAGTATTTTTGGTTTTTATTTCAGATTCCTATGTTTTGGCCATTCAGACATCCTCCGAGCAGAGATAATAGTTTCCACCAATCCTATGAATGATGGGGATGGGAGGCAGATGGGAGGCTGGAAGGAATGAGAGGAGAGGACTACCAAGTTTAATCACCTGAAGGTCTACTCATTGGATCTTGTAATCAGACCTTAAATCAGACCTTTGTCTACTAGATGAAAGAGCTGTCTACTATCAGATATCTTGTTCACATGTGTGTAATTATACACCACCATGATCAAGTTACATCTTAACCTTCTTTTTGATAAACTTCTTGTATGCTATCTATAATCGTGTTGTGAATAAAACTATCTCGCTACTTGCAAAAATTTTGCTAGTACAATGTTTGTAAAACAAAATATTAGTGATATTCACTTAATGACGAGAGGTGGTGGTTTGTTTTCACAGATAGTTCTGGCTAGAAGCAGGCACAGTGAGAGAAGGTGTTGGCTCTGCCAATGCATCTCAGTCTTATAACCTGCAAAAGATCTGTTATTCTTCAAGCCTTATGCAATCACTCATGATGAACTGTGACAAACAGTGCAGTGTCAAGTATCAGAGGGGTAGCCGTGTTAGTCTGGATCTGTAAAAGCAGCAAAGAATCCTGTGGCACCTTATAGACTAACAGACGTTTTGGAGCATGAGCTTTCGTGGGTGAATACCCACGTCGTCAAACAGTGCAGTGGTTAGTGATGTGGACAAAACTCCACCAGAGACCAACTCATTCGCACTTGTGACCTAATACAAATTTGAAATTCTAGTCTCCAGAGGTAAAAGGTTAATGGAATAACCCAGTTTTTCCACCTAGATCTCTGCTGCATAGGACTATTTTAATTATTACTATTATTTATTGATTTATAAGTTACCTTTCATATGTAGCAAAGGGTGCTATGCAATCAAATTATGTAACTTGTAGGACTGAATTAAAGTAATCAGTCAAAAGGAAGAGTTTAAGTTTGATCTTAAAAGAGCTGTAATGCTAATATGGAAAGGCGTTCCTCCAGCTGGGGACAAACGCAAGACAGTCCTATACCTGGATATTTCACTCAATGCAGATAACAGAAAAAGCAATAGAATGTAGCAGTGAGTGTAAAGCAAAAACCAGGAAACTTAAAAACACACACTAAATTGCACAGATGTGCAGAGACTGTAGTATGAAGACTCTGAAATACAAAGAATAATCCTCTTCATTCTCACCCTTATGTTAAATGATGAAGCACAGGTGAGCTGAACCTGTGACGTTCAGATCCGGATCCAATCTTCTTTGTGGTTTAAAAGGGTTTCAGATCCAGTGTTTTAATTCAGATCCATTTTACTGAGATTGACCTTAAGTGTTGAGTACAGATCCAGATCCAAACCTTCCCAAAGTTTGATGGGGTTTCGATCTGCTGTTCCAATTCTAGGACTCATTTCAAGGTTACATGTGTGAGTGCCTAAATAAGGGTGTAATGAGTGCTTCAAGGAGTGAACAATATTGTGCACACTGACGCATTCTGAATAAATTACCAGTGGGAGACGGAGGGTAGTGTTCTGCAAAAAGAAGTGAATCATCCATGATGTGGGACTCGCTATTATGGTCCCTGGCATTTGCTGTCTTGTAAACATCAGGTGCCCATGCAGCTCAATATGTGACCACTACATGCTACTAGCTTCCACACACACTGCTAAGGCTACATTTGATGCTTCTCTAGTGCAGCCTCAAGCCAGTAACTTCAAAAGAGCACGTCAAAGCTTCTAGTCAAAGCAGAAAGAGTAGTGAGCTGGGTGGCACTTTTTTTTTCTCCCTAGTGAATATGAAATTTTAGGGAGCTTCCCAAAGGACATGTGAGTGATTAAAAAAAATTCTCCTGTGTATCCTGGGAATAGGAGGGTGAGGCACCATGGAGCCAGATGGAAGAAATGAAAATTCCTCTCTGTTAATACAGCTCTTTGATAGCCTGTTATGCTGCAAAGGGGGAAAGGGAGTGAGGGTTGAAGAGGAGATGGGGGAGAAGAAAAGAGTTTCATCTTTGTTTCATTGGTCTTTTTTAAATCCGAGTCACAAAAGCTTAAAATGATGAAATGAGCATGTGTAGTCTGACTGAGATAGGAGACAGGCAATTAATGAAACTCAGGGCCATAATATCAGCTGCCTGCTGACTTCTGCGATTGAATTAAAACTATCCTAAGAATAATGCAAGGACTTGCCCTTGTCCTGCTTGTCTATGTGTTTATTTAATTTTCGGTCCAACTGACTCTCAAATAAATTGGAAACAGCTGCCATTTTTTTTTGATTCAGTAGCTCCATTACCCCCCAATGACATCATTCTGGGCACGCTCACTAACAATAGGTCATTATGCAGCAATTACTTTATTGATTTATGGAAGTTTTTAAGCTACACCAGGAACATGCACATTCGGTGGGGGGGCGGGGGAGGAATTCTTCTGAGCTCTTGTTAAGAAGTACATTTCTGTACCAGGGCTAGGATAATATTACTAGCACAAAACTGGAACTTAAATTACAAAAGTAGAAGGCGGAAACCTATTTACTATTACATTTTGAAGCAAAAAAATATTTTTTTCAGAGAAATATCCTGTTGTGAACAGCTGTCTAAGAACCATAATTTCATGTAGTAATTAGATAGATGATGCAAGTAAAACTGCTACGTAATAAGATGGCTCTAATAGTATGTAGCATTTGCTAAAATCCATCATAATAAAAGCTCTGATGCGTGAGCTCTTTGAGCTAGTACATAACAGGTTTAAGAATTATTACCACATGGAAGCATTTTCTTTCTTCTGTTTCTATCAATATAATAGATTTGCCATCATTTATACATTATACACAATGTTTAAACGATAAATGCAAACATAGTATGGAGCTGATTCGATTAATAATGGCCTTTCAGGTTTTAATCACCTTTCTGTTTGAAAACATGGGATTTTACACAAGATTGATCGACACTGCAAATTAAGATAAATTATCACTTTGTGTTCTAGCAAACTTCCATTCAGTCAACAACACTGCTACACTAAATAGAGTAGCATTGTGCAATTAGGTATATGAAGGGAGTTTTGCCCCTCACTGAAAGAGAATGGATGTCAGATTATATTGATTTTTGGCCTGTTTTGGAATAGAAATCCCTATGATTTTATGCAAAGACTAGAACTGGTTACATACCTGCACAAATCGGGTTTGTGTACTTTGTCTGGCCACTCCAGAAGAAAGTCAGGAACAATGGATATGGTTCAATTAGGCTGTAACTTTATTCACTTTAAATATGTGGGAGTACCTGGCAATAAATTGTACAGTGTAGGTCATCATCATTTCCTTAATTGTTTCTGCATAACCCCCAACCTGGTACCAACCAGCCCATTGCTGGGACTTCACTGCCTTCCCTCGTAGAAGGACTGGAGGGAGCTAGGAAAGGAGGAGGGGGTTGACTCCTCACTGTACCAGACATAGGAGCCTCCCCTTCCCCGCCCAATAACTTTCTTACGGATGCTTTCCTTCAAATCCTTTTCCAGTCCATTTTATCCAATAACTATATCCCTTCATACAGAGTACCTGCACCGGACACACCTGCCACAAGTTGTGCTTACTAAGTTGTGATATTATAACCTAACCTCCAAACTTTCTGTGGGGAAGGTGAAAAAACCCATCCTGACTCAGCCAAGTTGGCGGTGAGGAAAAAATTCCTTCCCAGTCCCCGAGGAGAAAAGGTGACTAACAAGGCCCACGGTGGATCGTTAAGGGACCTGATGCTTTTTTAGATACTAAGGGTTAGCTGGTGAGTGCTTCCAGTCTATTCACAGTAAAAGAGGGCTTCTCCAGTACTGCCTGGGGTATAAATAACGCCACCCCCTTCCGGTCAGCTTAAAGGGCAATGTTCTCTTCCCCCACCCTGACATGGACCATTTCCTGCTCCTCCCCCACTCTGTACAGGTAAACTTTCCACCTTCCTCCCCTCTGCCACCAGTTGGGTTTGTGGAAAATAGGTTCTGTCACACTAACTTGATTTTTTTTATGAGATTACAAGTTTGGTTGATAAAGGTAATAGTGTTGATGTCATATACTTAGACTTCTGTAAGGCATTAACATGGTACTGCATGACATTTTGATTAAAAAACTAGAAAGATATAAAATTAACATGGCACACATTAAATGGATGAAAATATAGCTGACTGATAGGTCTCAAAATGTTTTTGTAAATGGGGAATCACATCAAGCAGGTCTTTTCCAGTGGGGTCCTGCAGGCATCAGTTCTTGGCTCTATGCTATTTAACACGTTTATTAATTATGTGAAATAAAACATAAAATCAGCATGGATAAAGTTTGTAGTTGATGCAAAAATTGCAGGGAGTAGTAAATAATGAAGAGGACAGGTCACTGTTTGAGAGCAATCTGGATCGCTTGGTGCAAGCTAACAATTTGCATTTTAAAATGGCTAAATGTAAATGTTTATATCTAGGAACAAAGAATGCAGGCCATACTTACATGATGAAGGACTCTATCCTGGGAAGCAGTGACTCTGAAGAAGATTTGACCGTTGGGGCAGATAATCAGCTGAACATGAGCCCCCAGCGCAACACTGTGGCCAAAAGGGCTAATGTGATCCTTGGATGCATAAACAGGGGAATCTTGAGTAGGAGTACAAATGTTATTTTACCTCTGAATTTGGCACTGACATGATCACTACTGTGTCCAGTTCAGGAAGGATGTTGATAAATTGGAGAAGGTACAGAGAAGAACCATGAGAATGATTAAAAGAATAGAAAACATGCCTTATAGCAGGGGCGGGCAAACTTTTTGGCCTGAGGGCCGCATCGGGTTTGGGAAATTGTATGGAGGGCCAGTTAGGAGAGGGGATCATGGCTCAGACCCAGCCCCCATTCACCCCCCCCCAGGACTCCTGCTCCATCCAAGCCCCACCCCACCCCCCGCTCCCACTCCCTGTCCCCAGAACCCCTGCCCCTGACTGCCCCCTGCTGACCCATCCAACACCTCGTCTCATTCCTGATGGCCCCCCTGGGACTCCTGCCCCATCCAACCACCCCTTCTCCTTTTCCCTGACTGCCTTCGGAACACCTGGCCCTGACTTCCCCTCACTGCCCCATCCAACCTCTTGTCTCATTCCTGACTGCCCCCCAAGGACCCCTGCCCCCATTCAATCCCTGTTCCCCGCCCTCTGATTGCCCCGACCCCTATCCACACTCCCGCCGCCTGACCACCACCCCGAACTCCCTTGCCCTCTATCCAACCCCCTCCCCGCTCTCTGCCCCCTTACCATGCTGCCTGGAGCTCCGGTGGCTAGTGGCTCTATGGAACCAGCTATGCCATCACCACCGCACAGCACAGAGCACCGGTTCAGGCTTGGATCTGCAGCTGCGCTGCCCCAGGAGCTTGCAGCCCTACTGCCCAGAACAAGGGAAGGGGGAACAGAAGGGGAGGGGCTGGGGGCGAGCCTCCTGGGCCAGGAGCTCAGAGGCCGGGCAGGAGGGGCTGTGGGCCGGATGTGGCCCACAGGCCATAGTTTGCCCACCTCTGCCTTACAGTGATTGAGCTCCTTGAGTCTAATTGGCTTAATAAAGAGATGGTTAGGGGGTGACTTGATGACAAGCTGTAAGTATCTACATGAGGAACAAATATTTAATAATGGGCTCTTCAATCTAGCAGACAAAGGTATAACAGGATCCAATGGCTGGGACTTGAAGCTAGACAAATTCAAATTGGAAATAATTTTTAGTAGTGAGAGTAATTAACTACTGGAACAACATACCAAGGATCGTGCTGGATTCTCCATCACTGACTATTTTTAAATAGTTTGGATGTTTTTCTAAAAAAATATGCTCTAGGAATTATTTTGGGGATTATACAGGAGGTCAGACTAGATGATCACAATGGTCCCTTTGTGGCCTCGGAATCTGTACATTTATAAAAGGGACAACAACCCCTTTTCTTAGAGCCAACCAGACAAGGACTCACTACATAAAGCTGCAGTGAGCACATTTGTTTGGATACTGAATAGCTAATGTCTGTACTCCTTAAAAGTCATTATTTCTGAACATTCATGTATATTATTCCCCCATCTAAGCGTTCTGGGGAGATGGCTTTTTGTCATATTAACTGTGGCTGGGATTTTTAGAGGCCATAAGTGGCCAACAACCATTGTATTTCAATGTGTAAGGATCAGAGGGACTTGAATGTGAGCCTGCAGGACTACCTGGCAACCAACATCCTCATACTGCCCACCTAGCAGCAACTGTAAGATGGCCACTCCCTGCGACCCACAATTCACAGACGCTGCATGGCACAGGAAGTTCTGCCTAGAGCGATCCCACTAACAGTTGTCTTAGAGATCCCTGATTGGTTCCTGGATCCGATATAAGCCCCTGGGGTGTACCAGGAAATTTCCAGGCAACGATATGGATCCCCAGCTAGCTGTCATGATTGCCCTTCTTCTCTGCCTTTGAACTCCTGGTATTCACCTTGCTTCCAACTTGGATCCTTACCCCAGATTGACCCCCAGAACCTCAGCACTGACCTTGATATCTTGTGTTTGACCCTATGCCTGATTCCTGACTCTGGCTCTGACCCTCAGCTTGACTCTGGCTTCGACCCTCAGATTAACCCCAACACTGGCTCTGGCCTCTGGCTTCATTCAGTTCCTGGCTCTCAAGCTCCTGCCACAAGCCCTGCTTACCTTCATCCAGCATCCTGACACAATGGGAGTTGGGCACCTAATTTGCTTAGATCCCTTTGAAAATCCCAACCTGTATTAATAATTGCATGAGGGTATTCACTATTCATTGTTCGCTCTTGATTTTTGTTGCTATTCCTAATTCTCCTGCTTAAACAATTTCAGTCATCCACTAATGAAGCAGAAACTATGTCATGTTATTTAGCTGAGCAATCACATTCCGTGAATAACATACACAGTGAATAGCTAAAGTGAACTGTTTATAAACACCATGTAGGCTGAAATGTGTTCACATTAACTTTTTGTAGAATATTTGCAAACCACAGGTACAGTCACAGAAATTAGGTTCAGTTTAGAAATGATTCACAAGCAGGAAAAAAATTGGATTTAATTGCATGAAAATTTTTGATCAATTCTAGAAAATTCTCCAATTCTGCAATCAATTCCATGCGGGACGATTACTTCACCCAGCAGAGTCCCAGTGAAGTCAATGTTAGGAATTGCAGGGTTGGGACCTAGCAGTAGCTTCCCAATGTTAGAGCTGTAAGAAAGCATCAAACTAATTTTTGTGATTTTTTAACCTAATTTTATTTCATTCTTTTGGCAACCTAGATGTTTCATTTGTTAAGACATTCTGATGCAATATCCATTTCCACTTCAAATATATATTAAATTTGAAATGGTATGTTTTTGATGCAAAATGATTTCTGGATAAAAAAAATCATAATTTTTTAATAAGTCATGCCTTGAACTAAAAAAAACCCTAAAAAGCCCATAAGATCTATTGGTATTGCATTATAGAGAATGGTAAAAAAAAAGTAGTAAGCTGTTTTGATTAATACATAACATATTTAGTATTTGATCATATTTTTGTGTTTCCCACATTAAAGTAAACATGATCAGAAAATTCCAGTAAATTTTGTTTCATTCTTTTATTCTGTTCAGTATATGGTACCATTTTTATTTTGTTTTGAAAATATAGAAGGATATGAGATGTGTTCTTTCTGATATGATCTTCAATTTGAATTTCTCTAATGTGATTCCCTATATCTTGCCTGTATCTGTATTAATAGGATCTGATGATTCCCAATAATACACTCTCAATATGTGTTTGTAAAGCAATTTGATTATATAATAGCATAATAAGTCTTAAATATTGTTAATAATGTTGTGAGATTAGGTTACATGTTTATACCATTTTTATTACATTCAGCACAAAAGTGAGGCATCTCAGTGCCTCAGAGGTTGTGTGAAAGAAACTGCATCAATAAACAGCATTGCTGTGACCTTTTCAATTTTCCTTAACTTTGTTTATAGAACTAACCTAGGGGGAAAGGCCTATCAAAATTGACAAGCCAGTTATTACATTTACATTTAATTCACTGAAGTACCACTTTCAATAACACAGCAATGCAGATAAGTGAAAAAGATGAAACTACTACAGTGAGTTTCTTTCACATAGACAACCAGGGACCCAAATCTTGCCCTCCTATTTCTTACTCAAGCACAACTCCTATTGATTTTGTGGGAGTTCTGTCTGAATATGGACGTCGCGGTAGGGCCACATATATTGGAATTTAAATTGCTCATTCTATTCACAAAGTTAGTCAGGAGAGCAAAAATGGTGCAGCAGGAACTTCACTCTCATTGTAATGAATAAAATTCTACCCTGCGGTTCTCCTTTGAATGTCATTCCCTGCCCCCTAAAGCTTAACACTTTCTAATCGACTTAGGTGAAACTCAGCACCCCTACAGGTGCTGGATGTGCAGGGTCACAGCTCCATGCCAAACCATTACAGAACTGACAAGAAGTTAGTGAGGCTTGAAGGGAGATGGGAGAAGAAAATCTGGGCAGAATAGGGCCCTAAAAATTTCCTTCACTGCTGGAAACCCTTCAAAGCCAATCAATTGGCATAATTCCAAAACTGCTCTCTAGTGCCAAAATATATTTCTATGGTAACTGGTTGACAGATTCTGCATGATCATCATATACAATGAGCCAAATCATCAGCTGGTGTCAGTTGCTGCAGCTAAAGTCAATGGAGCTATGCTAATTTACAGTAGCTGGGAATCTGGCCCAATATGTTGATTTCCCCATGACTAGCTTTCATATCTATATATGACCACTCCTCCATTCCACTTTTTCAAAATTCCAGGTCAGCTATGCCCATACACTTCCCTGAAACTGATGGGATTGTGTAGGTTAAATAAGTTCAGAATTTGTCTGTATCATAAACATTGCTCCTTGTGAAGTGGACAGCATTCTCTGTATAGCAAAGTGACCAACATGAGAGCTACCTTTGAAATCTTACATTTAGCCAATGACATAACTATCCTCAAGAAAGTGACACAAAGTAATAATACTTTGCACAGACATAGCACTGTTTCCTCTTCCAACGTTAGCTAAACAATCTTCATAATATCCCTGTATAATAAGTAGTTATATCTAGTGTGCAGATTTGGAAACCAAGGCAAAGAGGTTAAGTGAAGTGACCAATGCCACAGAATGTCAGTGTCAGAGCCAGGATCACAACCCAGGAGTACCTGGTGCTCAGAACAAGCCTCTCTCTCAGTGTAACTTCATTTACCATTTACAGAAATTAAAGTCACATTGTAATTGAAAACTGTCAGGAAAAAAAATAGCCATTTCACATCCCAATTTGTCCTGTAGTTGTGTTAAGTATTTCCAGTGAAAATATAGTCAAGGAACATGTTTGCAAGAATAATAATTTGTTACCTACAACAAACAAAGGGTAAAATTTTGCTCTTGGATCCACATTACAGACATCTGTTCTAATGTTTTACTTTCTTTTCCTGCACGGATCTCCCATGCTGTCTGGTTACTTATATGGTGATCATCATGAAAGTACCTTCCAAACAAACATTAATGGATTTTTATCTTCACAAGAGCTCTGTTAGGAAAGGAAGTACAATTCCTGTTCAAGGAGTCAGTGGCTAAAGTGGGAATTAGGCACACATTTGTTGCATACCAGTGCAGTTCTGTCCACTACTAGACCATCTTTCATATCCCAGGCACTGCCCCAGGCATCCTATAAATGCAGGCAGAGCAGTATGCAGCACCTGAGTTGAGATCTGTCCTGCAGGTGTGAGAGTGGAGTCTTGCCTCAGCATCCCCCATTACTCTTTAGATGTAAGGCAATACAAAGAAGCCATACCAGAGCCATATTTTATTGGCTGGAAAAGTAAAGTTGAGACTCAAAAGTATGGACAGTGAATTCAAACTATGCTATTCTGAACTGGAAATACCAGTTTATTCACCAACATTTAGAAAGTCTACTACATAATTTTTCAAAAAGACCATTTTGACTACCGTGTCTAGTCAAGTCCCTTATTGGACCCATGGTCAAAAGCCATTCTAAACAGAATTGTCAGTTTTGCTCTGAACTGTTTGAACTACTACCACCTTGCATCCATTTTAGGGGTTGATATATCTCGGACGTCACAATAAAACCTGATATATGCAAATTGGCTACCTTCAGAGTATTTGCTTTTTACTTTAAATATAGTTTTGCAGATGAACTCTGTATTCTATGGAGACACATTTTTGAAAGCCAGAACTAAGCATAAAATTCTATTATTTAAGTGGCATATACTAGGTAGGTAAGGTCTAAGAAACCTGGCAGTAACTTACTCTGTTTGTGGTTTCTACTTTGTTAGACTCTGTGGAGCCATGAATCTATCTTGTCTTTAAAAAACTGAAAAAGGGGGCCTTAAAATGAATATAATGCTAAATTTATGTGCCACAGGAGCAGCATATCAAGGCCTCTGTGCTGATTAGATCCAGATGTTGGTAACAATGTTAGTGTTATGGACCAACTGCAGGTGTGGGAATAAATCCCTTTCCCTGGGACCCTCAGCAATCAGACCAGTGGTTTCTTCTGGCTCTCAGCTCAGAGTTTTCAATTAGCACTACAATGGTATTGTTGTTCTCCAGCATTAGATCATGTGTCATGTAAATGAAGTTGAAAATACAGTTTAACTCGACAAGGTGATTAAGGCCAAGGATACATATGTTCAGTATTATAACTCAATCAAGGTTAAAAAAAAATAATAATAAATAGCTTTGACATGCTATAAAAATTCCCCCCCACTATTTTGGCTTATCAATAGATTTTCACATTTTACTTTCATAAAACAGAACACAACATAAAGCAGGGCTAGACTAGACTTATAATAAAAGGCAGACATATTCTTTATATATAAAATAATTCTAGACCGGATGTTTTTATGTGTGACAATCTGACAATTTGGATTGCATTTTCTTGTTTAATTTCCCAATTTTATGTCCATCCTGTTTACCTTTTCCTGTTTAGTGTAAATGATCAGTACATATATAACCACTTCCACTGGAGAAAGAGAAGCTGGGATATTCCTGAAAAGCCATCCACCTCAAAGCAATGAATCCAGCTCATCAGTGCCATGAGCTATTTCCCCATCTCCTCTGGGTTTCATGATATTTAGAACACCACCATGGCTCACTAAAACATATGAAGGACTCTATTAAGTAAAGGGCCCACACTCTTCTTCCACACATACATAATTCCCATTAGTGTCAATGGGCATTATGTCTGCATATGAAGAGACAGGCCTCTAATATTTTTCTTATATGTTCACTTTCATCAGGTTTCTCTGTGTTAGAGCTGTGGGGCTGCCTATTACTCAGTGGTAGAAAATGAAAAATAAAAAAGGAATGCCATGAAAAAGGTAAAGACAATCTCACACACTGGCATCCAGGGAGTGTTCTCAGAGTAACCTGCTTTCTAATATATTAGCCACAGATATATTACTGTTTACAAGAAGGCAGGATAACGCCTCCTTTTCTGACAATACTAGAGAATTACAAACAAACACTTTGCACAACGCTAGCAAAGAAGTGGCATCTGTGAGAGAATGGGGCAGAAGAATTGATAGTTTTCATATTGCAGACTGTAGGAAGCATTTACGGTTAATTGTACAACTCCTTCCTATACTGTCTTGTCTGATATCTCAGAACCACATGTGCCTGGTGCCCTTGACAATGGAATAAAATACATAGTGGTAATAAAAGGTCCCTCAAGAAAATACATCTAATTGTTAGAGCAGAGAATGGAAAGCTATGACCCCAGGTTCCATTCTCATTCTGTGACTGACAGCCTTTGTGACCTTGGACATACCTCATTTACCCATCTATGAAATGGGTACAAGACTTACTTTCCAGGCATGTTGTGATTGTGACAGAATTAGCTATGCTAGTTAGGCATTTTCAGACATTGGTGGTGCAGAACTGGGCGGGGGTGAGGAGGAGGAGGTCAGGAAGGGATTCTGCCTCAGAAAGGGATAATCCCTTCCCAAGCTTCCACATGCAGGAGGAGAAGTTACACAGGCGACGTACACACACACATAATTATGCTAGCCCTCCTCTCAGTAAAAGTCATCCAGTTTGTGAAGGGAGACAATAACATGTGACTTATGTAACTACTCACAAGTATAAATGCTCAAATTGTGAATATAGTATTGAATACTCATGGTGAATAGTTGCAATGAAATCACAGAGTAAAAAAAATTCACAAAAATATTCAATGAGTAATTTTTTATAATGCATACAGTTGAGGAAACTGTGATCCACTTGCAGATATTTGATGAACAGATTAGAGCATAACATGAACAACTATTTGCTATATGCTATTTGCTCAGCTCTAATTGTTAAATATTTTCTTTATCCATCTATCTTCTCCAGTCTTAGACTGCAAAATCTTAGGGTCAAGGACTGTCTTTTCATTATGAGCGTGTACAGCACCTAGCACAACAGGGTCCTGATCCTGGCGTTGTGCCTCTAGGTGCTCCTGCTAGATAACTAAATAAATAATAGGATGATAATTTTGTTTCCATAGATATTGTACTTCTGTTTCAACAGTATTAATGGCAGGAAAACACACTATATTTATGGAGCAAGGTTGTCATGGCACAATCCCCACTCTGAACCTTAGCGTCCAAAAGATGGGGTACCAGCATGAATTCCTCTAAGCTCAATTACCAGCTTAGAACCTGTAGAGCTGCCACCAACCAGGAATTCCAGTGCCTGGTATACTCTGGTCCCCACAAAACCTTGCCCAGGGACCCCCAAGACCCAGACCCTCTGGATCTTAACACAAGGAAAGTAAACCCTTTCCCTCACCGTGCCTCTCCCAGGCTTCCCCTCCCTGGGTTACCCTGGAAGATCACTGTGTGATTCAAACTCCTTGAATCACAAAACAGAGAGGACAATTCACCTTCCTCCCTCCTTCTCTTTCCCCCTTCCAGACTCTTCCTAAGAAAAAGTAATCCTGGCACAGAAAGAAATCAGCCTCTCTCTCCCTCTTCCCTCCTCTCTCCCCACCAATTCCCTGGTGAATCCAGACCCAGTCCCCTGGGGTCTCACCAGAATAAAAAAAACAATCAGGTTCTTAAACAAGAAAAGCTTTTAATTAAAGAAAGAAAAAACAGTAAAAATTATCTTCGTAAATTTTAAAAAAAGGAATAGGTACAGGGTCTTTCAGCTACAGACACTGGGAACACCCTCCCAGCCTAAGTATACAAGTACAAATTAAAATCCTTTCAGCAAAAATACACAATTAACTCCTTCCAGCCAAATGCACATTTGCAAATAAAGAAAACAAACATAAGCCTAACTCGCTTTATCTATCTAGTACTTACTATTGAACTTATAAAAGCCTGTATCAGGGAGATTGGAGAGAAACCTGGTTGCACATCTGGTCACTCTGAGCCCCCAGAGTGAACAACAACCAAAACTAACGTCACAGCACAAAAACTTCCCTCCCTCACGATTTGAAAGTATCCTGTCCTCTGATTGGTCCTCGGGTCAGGTGACAGCCAGGCTCACTGTTCTTGTTAACCCTTTCCAGGCAAAAGAGATATGAAGCACTTTTGTTCTATTAACTCTTACATATCTGTTTATGACAGGGTAACATACAGAGCTGAAGAAATATGATTTGGAACATTTCAGTATTTCAAATTTGGTTTCATTCTGATTTGGAACAAAATCAAAACATTTGAAATTCTTGATGAAAAGGGATGGACCTCTGGCTCCGGGGCTGTCTGCCCAGCAGGCCACTCTGGACCACGAACCCTGCAAACCCTGTGGTCTCTGACTGAGAGTCAGTCTGGCAGGCAGGCTGACAAAGAACCAGGTGGGGGAGCTGGCAGGAAATCAAACAGGTTTCTGATGGAAACTGCCTGGATTCCACTGGAATGTCATTGAAATTGAACTGTCTCCATGAAATGTTTCAATCTCGATGAATCTGCACATTTGGATGTAAAAATGTTTTGTGTCACTTTTTCAGACCAACTTTATAAATAAATCCCAAAAAGTTATTCTGTGCCCATGGAGTGAGTCGGAACCTGACCTAAAACAATTATGTCAATGTGGAACAAGTCTTGGGATGCATCAATATACTGGATAAGACAGAGCGAAGGGAACTCCAGCATGAACAGAGAGGGAGAGGGGATATTCCTTTCATCAAACACCCTGAGAAAGTTCATCCATGGAATGTGGAACACAAAACAAGGTGCATGCAAAATGTTGAAGAAAATCTTGTTTGTTGTTAGCGCATAGGAGACAGTGCTAGAAAGATTCATTCTTCTAAATAGTACCCTTGTAACCATGTCAATGTCATTACTGTCTACAGACATTAATTTCAGCATAAAACTGGGTCATATAAGTTAGAGATGATAGGTGGGCTTTAATTTATAAAAGGGAGTTTTTCAAAAATGTTGGAAGTTTTGTATGCATGAATCCATAAAACATTTGTGAGAAGAGGGCAGATCTTTTTCCTTGATCTCAGTTTGCTAATGTTCCATAAAGTGTTGTGTTCTGTATAAAGTTCTGACTAACTATTCCCCAATGCAAGAATTAATCCCTACTAACAAAGGTGTTTCACATACACAAGAATTATTCTGTAGAGTTTTCATTATGGTACCTCCAAGTTGTCTTAATACAGTCCTTTGTGTAGACTGTACACAATAATAATAATAATAAAAATACTTATACTACATATCACTACTACTACTACTACTTAGCTCCTGTATATTGCTTTTTATATAGTCCAAAAAGCTTTAGAGGAAAAAAGTAGGAACTTCTTCAATTTTTTTAAAAAAAGTATCACAAAACCCATTAATATTCTCATTTCAATATGTAAGACAACCCTATCAGCAGATACATGTCCAATAAGTAATAGTCCCAGTTATCAAAGGGCCATAGGAAAATATTTTGTTGGGATATGTAGCAAATAACGATACTTTGCACGTATAAAGCACCTTTCAGCCAAGGATCCTGGAGTGCTTTACAAATATTATTTGAGCCTCACAACAGCCCTTTGAGCTAGGTACTGCAGGAACTACCTTTTCTATTTTACCAATTGGTAGAACCAGATAGAGAGAGATTAAGAGCCATGGTTTGCTCTGATTCACACATCAACAATAATGTGGAACTCAGTGACCAAGGGTTCTGAATTAAGCTGAGCTGGGATTGGTGCAATCCTATAGGATGGGGAGTAGGAAGCATCCTCCAGGGGCTGGCTCTGCCTGCTATAAGATGCTTGATCTGGGTCAATGAGGTTGATGTTGCACAGTGTATGTCAGCACAAAATTTCACCTCAAACGACTTGATGACAGTCACACTGAATCAATGGCAGAGATTGGAATAAAACCCACATTTCCTGACAGGGCCGGCTCTAGCCATTTCGCTGCCCCAAGCACGGTGGCACGTCGTGGGGGGCGCTCTGCCGCTCGCCAGTCCGTGCCTGCAGATGCTCCACCGGAGCCACTGGACCAGTGGACCCTCCATAGGCACACCTGCAGGAGGTCCACTGGAGCCGCCTGCCGCCCTCCTAGCAACCGGCAGGGCACCCCCCCCCGGCATGCCGCCCCAAGCACGCGCTTGGCGTGCTGGGGCCTGGAGCCAGCCCTGTTTCCTGACTTCTAGTCACGTGCTGTAACCATGACACACTCGCCTCACTTTGATTTCAAGAACATCTTTAAAAAACAAGCATTGAACTAAAAACTGCCTCTGTTTTTTAAAAGTATAATGAAAAGTAAGAATAACTCATTCAGCAGCTACAAGGGAGTGGAGGTAGTAGTATGAAGCAGACAGAGTGTCACACCAAGGAAATGTATTGTAGCAAACATCAGCACTTTGCTGTTACCCACTGTGAACAAAACACAGGCCACAGGTGTCCCATTTAAAACTGACTAGGTGTGCCACATACCCATTGGTCTGTTCCCTGGCAATCATGCCAAAGATAGTAGAGGGTGGTTCAACAAGACTCCAATTAAATGGATTCTTCCTGTTGTCAAAGCAACAGGCTGATCTGAGCAGTTTTGATGATAACACGATGATATCGTAACAAGTTAATCCATTCAAAAAAAATTTTTTTGGCTGTCCTTTAATTTGGATCATTTGGATTCAGGTGTTCAGCATCATGGTGACTATGAACATGAGGGTAGGATAAAAAGGAGTGTTTTCTGTATAACTGTCATTTACAGGCACATTACTCTTTTAGAAAATAGCAGCCCTGAGTGCACTTTCATTCTGGGGAACTAAGGAGGTTGGAGAAATTGGGAAGGGAGAACTGTCCTACAGTTTGTTTTCTGTGGACAGAAGCTGGGTTAGCTCAAAGCAATGTCTATAAAGACTAACGGTCACTTTTCTTCATATAATAAACCCCCAGCTTCAAAAAGTGGTTTAAAATGAAAAATGCATGAGTGGTTTGGGCACTTAAAGTAGACAAAATACCTTTCAGGTTGAGTAAAAGTATTCAGACACAAGCCACCAACACAGCAAGCAGTGTAAACAGTACTCACACAGAGTGGGTTTAATGAGTCATATACCATAGAAATAGAAATACACGTCAAACAGAACCCTTATAGTAATCACTAAGCTCAGTATCTGAGTTGTTTACACTAAGGGCCATTCGTTATGCATGCCCTAGCATGTGCACAATAGGAATATTATGACGAAGAGTTGAGTAAATCTACTCCACCTTTCATCAATACCTTTATGAATCAAAGATTCCATGGGGATGAATTGCATTATTCTGCAAAGTATTTGAAAACAAGGGCCATTGTTAGTTCCACAATGCATTACTGATAACCAAATAAAGACCGAAAAGCATAAGGGAACAGTTCATTATTGCAGATGAAGAAAAGAAAAGTGTTCAGCAAACAAGTTAAAATGAAAGAAAATGCTTTTTGTTCTCCTATTTCATAGTTAAAGTACAACTAACTTTTACATTTAAGAAACAGCTTGCTAAATATAATCATGGCAAATATCTGCTGCTACTTTCCGGTCCCACTGATTGCCCTGTGGAGCTAGTTCATACTTATGTTAAGATAGGTTTTCAATCGATAAACATATGATGCTTTAAAAACATCATATGTTTCTAAACATCCACGTTAGTAGTACTGCAGGATGGGAGATGTAGGCTGCAGGACAGCAGAATGTGAGTTTGTCATTGGGTGGGGGAAAAGCGGATACTCTAGGCCCTCAAGTGAAAGTCTTTTAGTACAAGAGCATCCCTCACTGGCCAAGATGAAGCACTGACCTAGATGAGGTTTTGCCTCATACTTCTGAATGAAATTCTGATGCTGAAGCAACCAAGAACAGAACCATGGGGATGCAGTGCTCAAAGTATATCATAAAAGCAGGGTTGATGCCTAAGTGAATTCAGATAAAACTACACAAGTGATCTAGGATTTCTCTCTCTCATATACACATGAAAAGCAGAGAGAGAGATGAGCATGGTATTTCTATATATATGTGTATAGATACATATGCAGCTATACTCAATTAATTCAAATTATGATGGAAACCACTATTAAAATATTAACTTTGACTTCAAATTATTAAATCAGATGAAGATAGATTATGGTCCAGGTTCTGGCATTTCCCGGGATAAGGATTAGAGCAGGGAGAACCGCTGTAACTGAGACTCCAGTGTAACATTCTACCAGTGCAGCTGCTTTACATATGAACTCTGTGTGCCCTCCCACCGTATGTGTTTCTGGGCTCTAGAAGGCACAGAAGTAGGGAAAAGTAGGTAATACAGGACTCCACTGCTCAGTTGTGCTAGGCACTATGCAAACACATGGCAAGATACAGCGCTCCTGCTATAAGGGGTTTCAATCTAATTTAGGACTAGCCATAACTTCCAGTAGACTTCTATGCAGTTGCTTATCATTTACCTCTATGGACACATTTGGTGAAAGTGAACATAAAGTAACCACATCTGACTCAAATGTCATACACCCCTTAAGTGAAAATTAACTAGGCCCTGTGTTTATTATAGTGGAGCTTGCTAGACCTCCTCAGGTTCAGGGTCAGTTAATGTTTCCTTTATGAACCCCTTTATGAAAATTTTCAGTGCTTTATAGCTCAGCCATTAAATTTAGCTCTAGGGCAAGGCTTCCCACAAAAGGTTTAATTCTGGCATTGATTTTTTTTTTGTAATACATTTTCAAAGAAATCTCTTTGGTCATTTATAAAATATAGAGAGTGTAAAAACAGCTAATTGGTTTAAACTCTTTTTAGAGCTCAGTATAATTCAGGAACAACTTTGAATTGAGCACTTTTGGCTTTTTGAAGCCTAGCTACTGAGTTTGTGCTGGGAGTTTTTGTTGTTTTAAATATGCATATCCATGCGTAAGCAACTATGAACCTTTTTATAGTTATTAGAGTTTGTTTTTCACCCTTGGGGGTCAAAATATTTTTGCTTTACTCATTTGAAAACAGTGGGATAATATGAAGTTAGTGATACTACTCACATGAGCATAACAAGTAGGTCCAGACCCCCTTTGTTATCGACAATATCATTCTAGAAGGCTGAAACTACGTCATTGAGTTTTACTTCTTTCTGTTTAATCTCCTTTTTGCACAGGTTTTCAACAAGGTTAAGAGTTCCATGGTTCTGTTCTGTTTGTGTTTTGGTTACTTCATTGTCCATCTTTGTTAATATTAACAATGGTTTCATCATAATTTTAGGAAGATGGGCTTATTAACTGAGCTATGCAAACTGGTTCAAGTGTAAATTAAAAACTTGTGCATTTTTACAGCAAACCATTTCTGCAGACTCACAAGCCCTGAACTATGAGAAGGTTCAGGTTTGAGTGAACATGCTTTTCCTTATAGGTGAATAGTATCACAAACCTAGAGGCACAGTTTGCTGCTCATCTGAGTTTGCAGAGCCATGCTGGGTCACCAGGAAGGGAAGTGGAACTAGTAGACAGGTTAGAAAACACCATATGACTTGCCCCACATGCCTATCCCGTGAGTCGAGGTTGAATTCAAAATGCATTTTTTTTCAAATAGCAGGCTCAAATTGAATGTGACGATCCAGACAGAGCAACACAGCAAGCAAAAAAAGAGTTAGAGATGGATGAAAATGTAAGCACACGTAGGGATCTGGAGTGCTGTGAAGGTTCATCTATGGGCTGCCCTGACCTGGCTATTGGTGCAGCACCCAATTCCCTGCCCCCAACAACTCATCCAAGCAAAAGGAAGCTTTCCAGTGAGGGCAGAAAGTATCAGCGCTAGGGCTGAATGAAAGTATTCAATTTTCAGGATTTTCACTGGAAAAAGAAAAGGACACATTTGCATCAAACTTTTCCTGAAAACATTTCTATTTTTCAATGAGTTTTACTCTGCCCTTTCCTGCCACACTCTGAGCAATGCCAGCCCTACTTGCTGCTTTACTCTTGTCACATTGTATCCCCCACAGCAGTAGGGTGAGAAGGAAGCAGCAGAATTTAGCAGCCTCTGAAATTTTGTTCCAGCAGCACCCTTTCTACTTCCAAGTACAGAAACTGCTAGGGGGTCAGGAAAAGTGGAGTGATGGCATCACAGAAAGAAACTGGAGGACTCCTTCCTGTTCAACTTCTCCAGCATTCTCATTATTCTCAGTTAAGGTGGGTCCAATTTGGCTCATGACTAACATTCAATATTTTCTTTTAAAGAGGAATGAGAATATAATAGTCCTCTGCAGATCTTCCAACATCTGCACTTTTCTGGGTACTAAACTCCGGCTATTTCCTTAGAGGGGAGAACAAACCCAACCCTCTGATGAAAGAGTGGCAAGAACATTTGTACATTGTTCAGTGCCATCTGTAAGATTTACCCACACAGGAGAAAATATAGCTCAGTTTGTTTTTGGTTTTGGTTTAGTTAAACTTTCAGTTAAAGCAGTGTTTTTTTTAACATAAAGGAGCTTGATTTAATATCCGTTGAAGTCAGTGGAAGCATCTTCATAGTCTTCAATGAGCATTTTATCTGGCCTTTTAAAAGTCATTCGTGCTTGTGTGTAACAGAGGAAATAGTTGCTGTTCTATATAGATATATATATATGGTTGAATTGAGTTTTGCACTTAAAGCAGGGATTCAGACTCTTTGTTATGCATGAAAAATACAGTGGATCTTCCCCAAAACTTCGACTTTTACTCTGAGTACAGAATGAATTTTCAGCTTAAATTTATTCATGAGTTTAAGAATTAAAATTAATTTCAAAATGAGTCCTCTCAAAAATTTAGCACAGGCCTTTCTTGGTCCTAAATTAGCTTAATTGAATAATGCAGGCTCTTAAAACTTCTCTTATAGTTCTAACTCATTGAACTGTTATGCATAGAGTACATGTGAAGAAACAGGTTGTAATTAAGCTAAGTTACGAATGATCATTGTATCTAATTGTTTTGATTATAATACAGTACAGATAGGGTCCAGTCAACACCTTAGGTCATTTTGCAGTGGGATCATTGTGGTATCAGAGACAACAACCAATTATCACCCTCTCTTTGCATGCTATAATTCAGTTGGTCAAAATAAATCAGTTACAAAAGAGAGACTAGACTCATGTCAAGAATTCTTCTTTGGAGGTTACTTGGCCCCAAATGTCCTAGTTTCTTAAAGGTGCACAGTCACATGTTAGCTAGTACTTGAAAGGATTCCCATTACATGTTGTAATGGCGCCTCTGCCCACCGAGGCAGCACTACCAAGGGTGCAGAAAGGATGTCATGGATTAGGCTTCCCCACCAAGTCCCCCTGCTTCCTAAGGAAGCTCTCTTCCCCAAGCATTGGTTTTCTCCCCTCAGACCCACATATATCTCTGCTCTCTCTCCCTAATTTCCTCACATCCTCTATGACTTTCTCACACACAGTCACTTTATCCCCTCTCCACCGTCTTGTTCTCCATGGTGTTTCTTTCTGGTGCTGGAGGAGAGGACAGTAAGGATACTGGGGGGAATCAGGGAGAGACAATGGGGACGTGGGGAGAAGAAGGAAGTAGGGTAACATGTGAAATGCATGGGTATAGCACCAAAAGAAGCTTAACTCTGCTCTGCAGCAACACCATGAAGAAAACAAATATTTAAAAACTGATTATCTTTAAAAATCAGTTTACTCTAGCCAGGGACCACAAATGCTAAAATGCATTAATCATAGTTGCATACTATCACATGCTGTCACTACAGGGCATAGGTTGTTTGGATGCCTTAACTGTGCATTTCCGTGCCTTAACTTGTTTAAGTTTAACTTTAACTCTGAATTACTTGTTTTGGGGCTGATTACAACACCCCTGTAATGTATTTTAACTTTCAATTACTGACGTATTCTCACTCTTTACTCAATTTTAACACAGCTTTTTTGTCTCACTATATATATATATATATAGTCAAATTCTCAGCTGCTGTAAATCACGATAGCTACATTGAAGGCAATGGAGTGACACCAGTTTACAGGAGGTGGGAAGCTGCACCATACTTTCGATAATTTTTTTTAACCAATGTAAAAAGGAGACAGAGTGTACTAATAATGTTCCGCTGGCACCCATGATATGACAGTCAGAATGGTTCGCATTGCTATATGCATCCTGTGATTTACAACAATATTAATTTGAAACTAAAAGAACTGCAGCAAAGGTAAGTTCCTGATAAATTATGATGAAAGAGAAGGAAGGAAGAAGTATGTAAAAAGACAAAGAAGGAAAACCAACAAATATGTAGGTTAAGTAATTAGAACAATTTACCTTCACAAACTCTCTTTCTAAGAAACCTCAGGAGGAAAACCCAGACTTTGAGGAGAGAATCAACATCTGCTGCATGGTAAACTGAAATTAAACTAAACAAAAGAATTTTCATAGTCTGGCCAGCGTATATAGAGGCCAAACCTGTATCTTTAAACCTAAACTCATATTATGGGGCATCATCTTCGACTCAGGCCTCTTGCTAGGTCCTCACATCCAGGGTATGTCTATATCTTGCAAATTCTTCCTGCATAACATCTCTGAGATACGTTCTAAAGGTCTTGTTGAGGATTTCATTCCCTTGCATCTCTGTCACTGCAATATCCTTTTCTCTGGCCTTTGACAAATGCTATCTTACCCTGCTCATATCCATTCAAAATACTGCTGCAAAAATCATTTTCCTAGCCTAGCCATGTCACTCCTCTCTTTGCATCCCTTCACTGACTTCCCCTTTCTCTATCACATCAAACATAAGCTACTTGTCATCGCTCTCACGGCCCTTCATGGTCTATTCCCTACCTAGCAACTCTCATTCACTACTGAGATGTCAGCTCCAACCTCTGATCAGCTCATGATGCCAGTCTCCACTGCCAACTTTTTAAATTTTCAAACAAGATATGAGTTTTCTCCCATGACAGCTTTACAATTCCTGAGCAAAGTAGCCATTTTGAGAGGAGATCATTTTCAGATCTTTTCAAAAAAAGAGGTGTACTCAGGTATTTTGAGCCAATTCCATTGAAGTCCTTGAATCTGACCTGCAATTTAATAGGAAATCAGAGCTTTGAGTGGAGCCCAAAGCTCAGAGTGACGGGCTCTTGCCAGCTGGTGCTGCTGAAGTGGCAGGTTGATGCACTTCGGCATAAATCAAGATTTTGAAATGTTTAGGGCTCAAGCCTAGGAACAGTGAGTTGCAGTCGTTCAGCATGGAGGTGACAAAGGAATAGATCACTGTGGTCAGGTTCATGTTGGATAAGAAGGAGCACAGTTTTCTGGTTAGTTGTAGTTGAAAGAAAGTAGATTTTTTTCTTTTTTGCAGCTATCATGATTTGAGTGTCAGCCGCATTAGAAAGTCCAGGGCAACCTCAAGGCTACTATATATGTTTAAAATATGCGGAAAAGATTCTTCTGAGCAAAGGCAAGGTGATAATCATTGCTGGTCTTCAAAATCTTTTTCTAGTTGCTGTCACTCCTGCTGCCCCTGACACATCTAGTATCCTCCAGCAGGAATGCTTGACTATGTGGAGAAGTATCTGCCCGGTTCTAGGTGGTGGTGGTGGTGGTGGTGACGGTGAGATGGTGCTACAGAGGCAGTTCAGTGAATGACTCCTGCCTTTGTGATATGAACTGGGGATATGAACTGACTCACTATTTTTTTAAAATGAAGAACCCTTTCTGTTAATAGTGATCTGCTTAGCTGCAAATAGATATTGAATGAGATTTTCAAAATCAGCTACATGACCTAGGAGCACAAGTCTCACTGAAAATCCCATTGAAGGACTTGTGCTCCTAAGTCACTTAGGCAATTTTCAAAATCTCACCATTATCCCTAAGGGAAACGCAGCAAGAGGTTGCAAGCTGCAAAGCAAAAAATACTTAGCACTTAGCAGTCCCCAAGTTTTGTCCAACATTAAATAATTAATTCTCACAACAACTCAGTGAGGCAAATATTGTGCCCATTTAAAAGCTGGGTGGAACTGACACAAAGAGGTTGTGATTTGCTCACCAGTCAGTGGCAAGGCAAGGATTAGCATTCGAAAGGTCCCAACTTCCAGTGTGGTGCACCAAACCATGCTGCTTCCCAAAGTTCCAGCCATTCTCTGCTAAATAATAAAGATCTAAATTTTAAATACCAATACAGTGCATATGTTCTTGATGTGATTTCTAAATTGGTCAACCAGCCTTGTACCAGATACTCACAGATTAGGCAAAGTTTACAAGTGAATACACTTTTCTCTTGCATTAAATATGTCTTTCACATTTATTTATTACACATGATAATGGTGCCAACATTTCTAGAGTGAAACAAAATTACCAGCAATGGTGCAAACAGAACAGTCTAATGCTGATAAAGACACCCATTGTTATGATTATTACATTCAGAAAACTGACTGCAGATGATAAAATATACCCATTTTATGATAGAACATTGCCAGAGCTCTGTGTGTGTGTGTGTGTGTGTGTGTGTGTGTGTGTGTGTGTGTAATGCTCTAATTATCTGGGTTAGGCAGAAAAGTGTACTACCCTATTCACCCCTGCCCTTCAATACGATAGGATGATCTCAGAATAAACAAGTGCTCTGAGAGGCAGCTCCCTACACCGCCTCTGTAACTTGGAGTACATACGAATAATTTTGAAGACCATTTGGTCAAATTCAGCAGTGACTTATAGGTGGTGGAAGTGGTAACCTTGTACAGCATTCACTGGTGTGTGGACATTAGTGAATGTACTAGCTGACTAACTGACAATGTGGGGGATGGAAGATGGTGCAGCTAGAAAAGCAACAAAGGTGTAAGATGAAGCAATCCTTAGTTTACACACACTGATTAGTCACTTTTGCTGCTATGCTTCTTCATGTCTCTCAGCATATAAATTACACCCACTGGATCAAATCCTCATTCCTTAAAGTCTATGGCAAAATTCTGAATGCCGAGGACAAATTCTGATCTCAGGTATACACATGGAAAGCCAATCACACTATTGATACAGTTGAGTTATTCCAGGTTTACACCAGGATAGTTGAGAACAGAATTTGGCCCTGTGAGGGAGTGTTGCCATGCTCCTGTCTCATTTCTAGCCACAAACTGCCCGGAGTCATTCTTCTGGTCAAATTTATTTACTGTGTTCCGTTCCCCCCACCACTTTTACAAACTTGTGTAGCTCACTTAGCCAAAGGAGGCAGGAGACAGATGGTACCTTCCCCGACAGATGTCTTCTGGCTCTGACTCTGAAAAGCCTGCCAGGGTCAAGGGGGCTGGAACAATTTGTATAGTGGGGGTACTGAGAGCCATTGAACCAAACTGTAAACCCTGTATAGAATGGAAACCACTTCAAGCCAAGGGGTGCAGCAGCACCCCCATCACCCCTCGTTCCAGCACTTATGACCAAAGTGACTGTGTGAATTACTGTAACCATCACCACTTCCCCTTCTGCTCCCCCTCCAAATGTTTCCTCCCTGTGCCTTTTCTACTTTCTCAGCTAATGGGTTAATTAGCCTTGTAGCTTTCTCTGGCCCATCCCCAATCTATCAGTTAGGAACAGCTTTGCCCCTCAGGTTTACTCTTGGGTGATTTAATTGGTGATCCAGTGATCAGTGTTGCCCAGCACTCTATCACAGCCTCCATGTTGGCAATTTACATGATTTTACCCTTTATCATATTGTCTGTCACCACTTTATTGGCCCAAAAGACTTCTACTTACAAACACCTGTTTACATCAAATCTGAATTTGGCCCATAGTATTTAAAACCTACTGCACTGTACACATTCTACAAAGCACTTTGTGATTGACCCAGTGGCAGGGGCAGCCCCAGGCACCAGTGCACCAAGCACATGTCTAGGGCGGCAAGCCGTGGGGGGAGGATGGCCTGCCAGTCGCTGTGGGGGCGGCAATCAGGGAGCCATCAGCAGCATGCCTGCAGGAGGTCCGCCGGTCCTGCGGATTTGGTGGCAATTCGGTGGCGGGTACGCTGAAGCCGCGGGACCAGCAGACCTCCCGCAGACATGCCACCGAATCCGCATTATCAGCGGACCCCTCGCAGGCATGCTGCCGAAAGCTGCCTGACTGCCATGCTTGAGGTGGCAAAATACATAGAGCTGCCCCTGCCCAGTGGGTGTGCTTGTGTTCTGGTCATCTGACGTGTGTTCTGTACCAATGGTGAGGTAGCTTCACAAGGTTCTGAGACTCACTTAAGTAACCAACCAAGTTCAGATGCTTCTCTGACTCCCTGAAACTCTTGAGCCTGCAAAACATAGCACAAACGAGCTCTCATTCAACATCTCTGATACACTCTTTTCATGTTGGGCCAGAAGTACCGTGAGAGCAATTTTTCTTGTGCTGTTGCAATCTTATGATTGCAGTCTTATGATTCCTGTTCCAGCTGGAACCTGAACAAGAAAAGAAATTATCTGAACATTCCAAAACTTGAGAAATAAATAGAGAGGATCCTGAATCCAGCACCCCAAGGCTTTGGGCAAGTTTGCATCCAACTCTGAATTGCAGAGCTGACTGCTATCCATGAAATAGACTGAACCAAAATCTTGGATGCAAATAGACCCAAACTTTGGGGACATTCAGGTATAGATTTTTGCAGCCTTGTAAAATTGCTCCTTTAAAAAAACCTTTACCTCCCCCAATGGCTGAAGTTCTTTTGAGGCAAGGAAACCTTATTATTTTCTATACCAGTTCACACAGTCCTGTTTACAGGACAAGAGACCTCTCTGTAATTATGTCTTATGTTATATCAAGATTCTAAGCTAATTTATTTCTGCAAAAAGTGTGTCTTTAAATTGTAAAAATCACTCCATAAATCCCTAGTTAGAACAGTCAAGGTCTGATACCTTATCTGCGCTCTTACTGTGTACGAGGTCACATCATCAGCATGTAGATGTACAGAATATTTCATGAACTATACAGCGTCGACAGGTCATTAATAAAAACTGAAAAAGTAAAAGCCCTCTAATTAGCTCCTGAGGTAACTTTGCATGTAACATTTTCACCTCAGATTCAACACCATTAAACAAAATGAGTGGGGTTTGCTCACTAATGTAGCCAGAGAACCATTCTACTGTAGTTAAACTCAGCCAAATTGAAGGAAACTTAGATAGCAATATGTTGTGATTTATTGGATCAAAGGCCACAGTCAAATCAATATAGATAGTTCCTGCATAAAAAATTATAATGAATGGCTATAACAATATCATCAAGGTTACCTTGAAAAGAGCAATGGAGCAACCATAAAACCATGACTAAAAATAGGGTCAATACATTATCTTTGAAAGGAAAGCTCATTAATTTTTGAGTAATTTGGACAAAACAGAGAAAACACAAATAGGTTACAATTAGGGCAATGTAATGGGCTTACTGTAGCATCGTTTCAAATGGCTGGTCATCTCAAATTAGAAAGGAAATATTATAATAAACACACAGCAACAGTTTTGAAAAGAAAGATATTTAAGGAAGCATGGGGTAATATTGCTAATGTTTAGCGTAATTGACTGGGATGTGGGACTTCCAGTTTCTATTTTCAGCTGTCAACTAACTTACTGGATGCCAATTTTGTGAGTCAAGATTTGTAGAGTACTTTGAGATCTTCAGATGAAATGTGCTACAGGTATATAAAGAGCATAGTCTGAAGAGACTCTGCTGTTCTTTTCTTCTTAATCAAACAAATTACATTTGAGACAAAAGCCAATGGAATGATCAGGCCACTATATTAGTTACATAGGTTGGATTGAAATGAAAAAAATTTCATTATTCTATTGGTTTCAGCCTATTAAGAACCACTTGCTAATCAAAAATGTACTGATTTACAGAGGTCCACAGTGAGTCAGGTAGATGTCAATGGACAGGGCCACTGTCTCAAAACATACCCTGGAGCAAAGCAGAGTGAACTATTTATTGCAAATAATGTATTCCACAAGTTTCATCCTCTGTTTTGTTTGTGAATTATTCACAAACAGATTGTTCACTAACTCATTTTTGTTATTTGAAATTGTTTGATGAATGGTTTGTGAAAACATTTTTCAGCCTATGGGTTGTTCATAAGCAAACTACTTTGTCTATTTGCTATTCAGTATTTATGGCATATGATTGGTCACCTATAACACACTGTATTAGTTCTGCTCGATGGCTGGATCACTGGAACTTTTGTAAAGAAGAGACAGGGAGAGAGAGTTCAAAGAGAATTTGAGATGGACATGTGAACACTTCTAGTGTGAACAGATTAACATGAACAGTCATGAGATACTTTTTGTACCTCATAGACTCATAGATTCTAGGGTCAGAAGGGACCAATGTGATCATCTAGTCTGACCCCCTGCACAAAGCAGGCCACAGAACCCTACTCATCCACTTCTGTAACGAACCCCTAACCTATGTCCGAGTTATTGAAGTCTTCAAATTGTGGTTTGAAGACCTCAAACTGCAGAGAATCCACCAGCAAGTGACCCATGCCCCACGCTGCAGAGGAAGGTGAAAAACCTCCAGAGCCTCTGCCAATCTGCCCCGGAGGAAAATTCCTTCCCGACCCCAAATATGGAGATCAACTTTAGTAACAAAAAAAAATTATTCTACTTCTAGTCTTAGTGCGCTGCTGATGGCAAAGTCCATTTTGTTTTTAAACTGCTCATATGTCTTTGTTATTGGAAGTTCTAAGCTGTTAAGTAGTCTGTTTCCAACAGGGTATTTTATATGTAGAAATTTAACTGAGGGGTCAGGCTCAAAACCAATGGGTGGGATAGAACTAGAACCAGTTGCAAAGACCAGAATGTCTTCCAGTGTTGCTGCAGATAAACAAAAAATCTTTGATGCAAAAGGTGCACAATGCCTTTTACATCAGCACATCAATCTGAATTACCTGTTCAAACAATTCTAAAATCTGGGATTTATTTAAAAATGATTTTAAAGGACTACTAGCCTATATCACTGCAGCCATAACTGAAGGTAATTCAATGGAAATCAATGGATTTGGGGCTGTTTACACCAGTAGTTAATTGTTCCTGCTTCCATTAGTTAAACTGATATTTGTTGGCTTTTGTGTTGTTTTTTAAGTTCTTATTAATAATTCTAAAATGTCATTTGAAAATAGCTCAGGCCTGGCATTTTGATGTTATCTTCAAAGAACTATCAAGCTATGAGTATTTAAACAACGCCATCTCTATACTGATGCTTATCCACCAAGTGCCCTGATCGTTCTCATTATCCTGCCTGTTCAATCGGTATAGGGCACTGTTATGGGGAAGTTAGTGAAGAAGTAGGTGTGGTAGTGTCTTCAATATGCTGATGACACCTAGCTGTACATTTGCACTTCTTCTGCCCCTGCAGGTGCAGTGGAGTACAGCTTATTGAGTGAGGGGGATGCAAAAGGACAACTCTTCTGACTCTGAAACATCCCCACCCTGCTCTGCTTCAGGGTAAGTTTGAGGATGGTGCTAGGGTGCACACATCATCCAGCAAATCACACTGCAGGAATCAGCACAACATTTAATACTGCTTCATCCAAGCACCAAGCTGAGTTATAATGGAATCTCTTTGAATTAAACAGATAAACTACAGACGACCAATAGGAAAATTCAGTTGGAGTTTTACACTGTAAAAGAATCAAGGCCCTCACTCTTAAAACTAGCACCTCCATTTGATGGGAAGCAGGACTTTGAAGAACCTCACCGGAGCTCTAAAATCACCATAGCTGACTTAGATTATTCCATTTTTGGAGGGAAGTCTTATTTTATCTCCGGTGCTAATGCAACTGAAGATTAAATTTAAAAGCTATTTTATTGGCCACAGTGGTTTTCTTCTTAGACTAAATGGATGACAGCCACCAGTAATGCAACTGGGTTGCTTGGCCCCTGCAGTACAGGGTGCTATGCAAACAGCAGGCCTTGCATGCTTTAAACTGGTGGCATGTTAAAACACATTTCCAGTGAACCCAAGATACTTCATGTCCTCCCCTGAAGTTGCCCAATAATTTCTTCTCTGTCAATATTCTTGACTGAATTAAATAGAATCCTTGACTCAAATCTTCACTTTGCCTATTCAACTCTGAGACAATGGTATACCCAGTTCAGTGTGGGATGGGCAAACATACTACAATTGTTTAGTGTGACTGAAGAATTTAGTTTTGAGAATAATTCTATATTGGTGGCTGTTGGATACACTAATACTTAATAGCCCTTTTCCAACCCTTTAATAATGTCTCCCTGCTCAGGCCTAATAACTTGCTTAACTAGTTTCTTTGTATAACTATAGCTGGAGCTGTTTTTTCCCCAAAAGGTAGCTGCCCCAAACATCCTTAGAGAAGAGCCATTATTTATATTAGCACACTTGGTGCAGTAGTATTTAAGCAGAAAATTGCTCATAATAATCTAAGAGATTATCTACACGATGAGTTGATACAGATGAGCCCTAAAACAGTAGTGGTCTAGGGCACTAAGCATGTGCCTGGAAGTCAACGGATGTTGGTTTTATTCTTGACTCTGCCAATGACAAGTAACTTAACAGTTCTTTGCCTTAGTTTCCCAGCCTGCAAAATGGAAATAATAATATTAGCCCAACTATGTCAAATTTTAAATTGTGTTCATGAAAATTGACGCATTTAGTTAGCAGCAGGTCTTCATCTGGGTTACTCTGTCTTGGCAAAAGCAAAACAAAATCCATATTTATTGATAATGATATAGACATAATAGGAAGCACTGAAATACAACACTAAATTAGAAATGTGAGATTTTGATGTTATTTGAAATAGTGAACTTTGTCCTTTTACTGTAGAAAATCTATCCAACTTTCACACAGAGATGCACTTGGAAAATATGTATAAGTAAAGAGAAATCCATAAAAGACTTAGCACAGATATTATATTGGATGATCAAAGCACTCACAAACATAGAATATATAAAATTAAACTACAATGGTCAAAAAATTATTCCTGTATTTTCTGCAAGTTGATTTTTTTTCAGTACTACGTTCTCCATGAAAATCAGAAGAAATATTAATACTTTAAAGTAATATTAAAAGATACTAAGTAGCTATTATTAAAAATGGAAAATATGATACAATGGAACATTTGATACAGAGTAGCCTTCTTTTACTTTTATTGGCAACCTCGATGAGTCTCTCGCCTACATACTTAAGGAGCAGGATATCATTGGGACTATACTTTCCATGGAGAGCTAGCTGCTGGCACTATTTTAGATGTTCACTAGAGAAACTTGAAAATACCTACTAGTCCTGTAAATCAGTCACATCTAAACTCAGACTTTTGCAAGAAAGGAATCTAAACCAGGTCAGTCCTAAGGTGTTTGTGAGAAATGACTTTTGCAATAAAAAAATTGACCCATCTTAGGTGCCTAACTCCAGGAGAGGGTTCATGGCTGAAAATCACAAGTGGAGAGAGCTGCCTTCTCTCAGGCACCTAACTCCCTTTGAGGGGTGAGGCTTAGGCCCCATCCTTCTCCTTGGCATTTCCTATTGACTGGCTTAGGTGGCTCCTCTCTCAGGTTGCTGACTTCTGTGAATCTTATTTTTAGATGCCTAACTCTCCCCCGGCCCCATGATTTGGTACTGTGAATTCTAGTAAGTGGCAGAGAGTGCCTAAAGTTTAGGCTTATTGCAATGCTGAGTCTAAGGGCTAGTTTATACTACCACACTGCACTAATGCAGCTGCGCTGCTGTAGTTCATCTGGTGAAGGTGCGCAATGCTGATGGGAGAGAACTCTTCCATTGGCGTAATTATTCCACCTCAAGGAGAGGCAGAAGCTATGTCAGCGGGAGAATGTCTCCTGCCGACTTAGCACTGGTATGGACAGCACTTATGACGATGTTACTTGCGTTGCTCAGGGGATGGCTTTTTCACACCCTGGAATGGCGTAAATTACATCGACTTAAGCAGCAGCATAGACAAGATAAGTTCCTTTCTGGATCTAGCCTGTGTAACCTGCAGACAACTGCAAAGGAAACTTGAGTTAGCAGGCAATAGTGCTAACTTATCTTAACGGTATAGTTTATAGCTGAAGGCAAGGCCCAGCAACTACTCAACGCAATGGGCCAAATCTCTTTGTCAACAGGAGCTGTGCCTGAATAGAGCCCGAATCATCCGATCTCATAGAAGCATGCAATTCACAATTACATCATATATAGAAGAAAACATTGTGTTGCTTTCTGCATCCAATTCTAAGCCTTTTCAGAAATCTGATGATCTTATTTAGTCCATAGATTAAAATCTCAGCATAAATGTAATAAAATTACAATAAAGGTTACGTATCAAGAAAGTGTTGGTTGCTCATAAGGATAAAGTATTCTAGTCATAATTAAATTTCAAATCTAATTATAATTTGAGGAGTCCTTTTAATTACATTGCAATATTTTGCTTTCGTAGAAAGATGATTGCTATAGCATCTTTTATCTATAATTTTCTTTTAATTAAAAAATGTAAGTAAATCAAAACCTCCTCCTCAAAAATATTTACTTTATAAATAAAAAACAACAACAAAAGTACACGGATTTCTCTAGCCTGGCTTTATCTGCTGAATCACATTTACATCTATATTTTGTTAAAACAAAGCAGTGACAGGAATAATATAACTGATTTTCACATTTTTTAGTGTATTTTGCAGCTACTGATTTCATCACCATTTTAATGTCAGAACAAATTCTCTGCTTGATTTCCAAGTTGCGGCTTAACTTTCAAAAACAAACTTTCACATGAAAGAAGAATGATGATGATGATGATATTGACCAAAGGGGAAAGAAGTTGTCTCACAATAAGGCAGAAGAGCAAGGAGGAAATAAGACCCTTCTCAAAAGGTTGGGATAGTACAAAGCTGTTGGCTGTGTCTCCAAACTGAACTTCTGCAGCTGGGTCATGATTTGCCACAGTGATAAGTGTTTTTAGATGTGTCCATTTTTGAATGTCCTACCTGAGATACCTTAAAGGGACATGATTTTCAAAAAGTGCTGAGGGGTCTCACCCTTTACAAATCAGGTACCTTTAAGGTGTCTCAAACTGGGCATGTAAAAATGGAAACATCTAAAAATCACAAGTCACTTTGGAAGATCTTATCCACTGAACTCTTTCATATTCTTCAAAACCCATTAAAAAGAAAACAAATACAAGCATTGCTCCTGGAAAGATTTATGCACAGAATTTTAAGTAGTCCCACTGAGTTCAGTTGGATTACTCACATTTGTAAATTGTTCCAGGATCAGGGCAATATTGTTGAACTAACCAAGGCAGTAAGTTAAACTATTCCTGAATCTACCAAAAGTGTTTTAAAAAGTGAGAGAAGTTTTACATAGAAATTTGCTAGTACATGCAGGAGAACAGTGGTTTCTCATATTCTCCAGGACTAAAAAAAATTAATCTGAGTCTTTATAATATTTTTGGTTGCTCATGCTGATAATGGTGTAGGAGATTGTTTTTTTTTCTCTTGAATACAGCCTGTAGACACCATGCTTTACGGGGACTGAATTCTGGTTTGTGATGAGTATATATTCTTATCACTTAATCTATAAGATTAACAAAATGGAAGTGGGACACCCTGATTCTGATGTCTTTCAATCATCCTGGAGATACTGTTCAACAAGACCTTTGAGATGGGAGTCATGGAAAGGTACAAAGTGGTATACCCAAGAAGCAGAGGGTAGGTTCCACATGTTAATCTGTGTGCACTCTCTAATCTGGGAATCACTACTATTTACAGTACAGGCTCTAGCACTAAATTCTTATTCTCTGTAGGAACAAATTATACACCGTGCCTGCATGTGGCTTACCCTTTAGTGGCTTATATCATCAGATCTGAATCCACTTCATTCCATGCCCAATGTGAGAACAGGCAAAAATGATTGTATGTCATCTTTATACTCACCAAATCTTTGGGATAGTATGTGGGGGATTCATTTCCAAGTTAAACGTAAAGCATCTTTATGTGGCTGTTCCAAAAGCCAGAGACCAGTGGAGTACAGCAGCACTTTAGCCTTGCCTTCTTTCCCACAGACCCTCACTTGCGGCTCAAAAAGAAAGTGCTTTACACTGGAGAATTCCACTACTCTGCTCAGGTTTATGGAGCCAAACGGCACAGAGTCTTAATATTCCCAAAAGAAAATCTTCATTAGGATAAGGTTGTAAATAGAGTCAAAGTTCATGTTAGCACCTTAAATGCGTATTTCCAGACTTTCTGGCAGTTAGGCATCTTAAACTAAAATGATCTAAATTACCGGTACTTACTTTCTGATTTAAGGCTTTTTTTAAAAAAAATGATAATTTTCTATTATTTCCTAACTTTCAGACGTGAAGAATGTTCAGATAACATCTTTGTAAATTAATGGTTTATATAGAACCCTAACTTTATCTTTAATTAAGTTTGTGATTGGGATTTTGTTAAAATGGCTTTTATATCAATATGGGAAAATTTGACATAGGTAAAGTTGCTACAGTTTGGAGCAGAGAGAGATCAGGGACTAGCATGCATGAAGAGTATCCACTTTGAAGCAATTTCACTAGTACCTATAAACTACTGGCCCACTTGTGGACTTTAAGAAGCCTGCACCATACCCTACCAGTTTTTATGCAGACTAAGTCGTTCACATTCAGCAGCAAACACCTAAAAAACTGTATGATGTATGAAGAGCAGAGTTCCCAAAAGTTTGAAGAAAAAGCTGAATAACTCAAAAATTAGACCACTGCACTTTATAAAAGTGTCCAAGGCCCCTGACCTTGTGACAGGACAACAGAACAAACCAAATGTGGAGTTTTTCAGTCCATTTATTTTTTAAATGTGACATGGCAAAAACATGATACTTTTCAAAAAGGGCAAACATCTGACTTTTCATACTGTCCTATCTTATGAACATCTTTTTGATTTTCCTCAAACTTTTAAAGACAACAAAGCTTCCTTTGGCATGGACCCACACAAGAATACTGTGGTGCAATTTGAGACAGAGGGAATCAAAATAGCACTTTTATCAGAAACAAAGTCCCTATTATCTGTGTGTGGAGAGATTACTCTGTCACCATAAACACTTTTATTGTGTTTTATTATCCAAATAATTTTGAATCAGATTTTCAAAAACACTCAAGCATTGGTCTACCTCTGCCATCAAAGTCAGCAGACAAACACGCCTGTTAACTTCAATGGAAGCAGAGTCAGGCCAACGCTGAATGCTTTTAAAATACTCATCTTTCATGTACACTGAACTGGGGAAGCTGGAGAGTTTTTCATTTAACATGACCATTGTTGTCAGAGGTGTTGTTGTTAGAAGCACTACCGGTGTGGTGCTCTGCTCTCTCTCTGTTGGTATCACTCGGCTGCGTGCGTGTGTTCCCTCTGTGTGCTGCCCCAGCTCTGCGCAGACAGCTGACACAGCAGACCCGAAGAGAACCCCCAATGACCACAGAGTCTAGTAAGGTACGAAGGCATGTCGGCCAGGTTTATTGCGATCTCGGACACAGTTGCAGTTTCTCTGAGATTGTTACTCTACAGGGCATACTACGAGAAAGTGCCTCTTGGCAATGGACCCAGCTCAGTCAGTGGCGGGACTTTCCACTGCCCCCTAGGCCGGACAAAGACATCGCCCCAGGGATACATTTTTATACATAGGTACAAACAAGTTACACATCACTCCTGACGTATTGAGGTACAACTCTTCTACGTAGCAAGGTACAACCCCTCTATGTAGTAAGGTGCTGCCTCTCACCTTGTACATGTTGGTTCGATCAAAACAACTCTATCCATCATATTACCCTTTTGCCCCTGTCATTGGGATGGTTCGGCCTGTTCCTTGTTATCTGTGTGGAATGTGCAAGTATGTGAATGTTCTGATCTCTAGTGTTCAGTATCTTTTAGGTACATATCTTCTTGCAGCATCAGCCCTTTCCTTGCCAGCTTCTGTGAGCAGGGCCTGCCTCTGACTCACAGCTTCACTTTGCTTTATGTTAGCAAAGTCTTGACCATTACTTTAGTTCAGGCCTTAGGCCTCATACTGGGCCTTTATCAGGGCCTTCACTTACTACAACCATTTACATTCCTGTTTCCTAATGTAGCTGTTTTCTAGCTATCACATCTTTATATGGTGAACTGTTCTTTTTCTGACTAGGCTTACTCATTTTTTTTTAGTGACATTTTTTTGGATCAGACAGTTAGTGTAGTGCTCTTTTTCAGCTTGGCTTCAGTCACTATGTGTCTCTCAATGATCACAAAAGCTCATGTTATTTTGTAATACTTCCCCTCTCAGTGCATAGTACTATATAGCACAGAGGAGTTCTGGAGTTTCCTACACTAATTGTATCCCAGCCAGTTGCCGATTTCCCTGCAGCAGCAAAAGCCAGAATTTCTTACAGGCTGTTAATATTTTCCACTCTAGCATCTGGTGCCAAAATTATCCCATAATTTGTTCCAATTTTCCTCACAAGATACATTTTTTAGCAAGGTGTACAGTAGATTTACATATGCATTTTAGGGCAGATTCTTTCAGCCTGATGCTGCTTTCTGTACTGCTTCCACATCACTGACACAAGACATGTTTTTTTTTTTCCACTACAGGTGGTCGACCAGGCTGCTAGCATATAGTGAGGTGAATTCTGATCTCAGTTATACTGGTGTAATCTGCATTAAATCTGCTGATTTCACTGGATTTACATCAGTGTAACTGAGATCAGGATCTTACCCACTGGGACTTGCAGTATCCTAGCCAGCAATCCCATTTCCTATGGCTGCTTTCTCTCTGCAGGGTAGAAATACAGGCCATACTCTCACTCAGACTCTGTTGCTTATTGGGGAAAATATGTATCAACTCAGACACATAATATAATTGGTCTGTACAGCATGAGAAGAGGTATCTACTGCGCAAGAGATGAAACCATAGCTGATATAAATGAAAAATCAGTCAGCGCAACTAGCAAGAAGATAAGATAATCAACATAGGGAAGTATCGGAGGGGTAGCCGTGTTAGTCTGGATCTGTAAAAGCAGCAAAGAATCCTGTGGCACCTTATAGACTAACAGACGTTTTGGAGCATGAGCTTTCGTGGGTGAATATTCACCCACGAAAGCTCATGCTCCAAACGTCTGTTAGTCTATAAGGTGCCACAGGATTCTTTGCTGCTTTAACATAGGGAAAGTAACTAAAAAACAGTGAGCTAGACTGCCCTTAAGCACAACCTGGCAGTGAGTAAACTGTGCCAGCGCAGGAGTAGCTCCGGGAGGCATTGTGCTTCAGAGAACAACTTTGGGTCACAAACTTACCCCTGCTTTGCTTTGCTCTGGGGTGGGTATTGTCCTGCAGTGAATTATGACATGCCCCTACATTGCCCCATCTGCATGTGTAGAGGGGGGATGGAGCCAAGGCTTTAGGCATTCTTCACCCTTCCTCTTCCAGTTGTTCTTGGGAGAATTTAAATGGATCCTGTTGTCTAAGGCTATGTCTACATTACAGACCTTATAGGGGCACATTATACGGCTGCAGCTGGGCTGCTGTAAGGTCTCCTGTTAGCTGCCCTATGCTGACAGGAGAGAGCTCTCCTGCTGGTATAATTAAACCACCCCCAAGGAGTGGCAGTAGTTATGCTCGCTAGAGAGGGTCTCCCGCTGACATAGTGCTGTTCACACTGACTCTTTTGTTAGTGAAACTTTTGTTGGTCAGAGGGGTGTTTTTTTCACAACCCTGACTAACAAAAGTTTTGCAGACAAAACTGCTAGTGTAGACAAAGCCTAAATCTAGTACCTGAATTTCAGGCAGCTTTTCTTTTGCTTTGCAAATCAGCCATAGACAAAGAGTAACAAGGCCAGAAGGAGATAAACTTCCCCGCAATCCACCAATTCTTGTGGCTGCATAGAACAAAGGATGCCTAGTGATTACAGGACAGGGAGTTCAGAGCTTTTACAATGGAGAGAAGGTATCACTTAAAAACATACTGGGTTTGAACAAAACTGCAACAGAAACTGTGTTTGTGGTAGCTGAAAAACAAAGACAAGGAGAAACTTGTGTGGCAGTTTGGGAGGAAGACAAAAGTTTTGTCTACATTTTGCTGATTTTGCCATTTACTATTAATCTCTATTTACAGTACCTACTATTCCTGCAGAATCTAATTCTGAATAGAGTATATTAGATGTAGTTATTACTCCTGTGTCCACTCATTCCTACTTTACCATAGAAAAACCAGACTCCCTGAGTCCAGAAGTTGTGGCATTATTACCCCATATTAGAGCAAGGCTGTGGGCTGCCAAGCCACTGTTGTGTGAGACTGCGGATGCAGAAGCATATTTTATCAGTAGCAAGATCTGGGGCTGGCTGCCTATAGAGGATAGTGGTCATAAAGAATGCCTTGGGGCAATGCATACACCATGTCACCAATTGTTGTGATTTTTATCGTGTCATGTTAGCTGGTGTTTTATTTAAAGCCTCTGTTCCTGGAGTCACGGGAATACAAGAGAATCTCAGCTTTCATTTTTTAAAAATAGTACATTTCTAGCCCTCATCGCAGAGAAACGCCTAAAAATGTGATCTGAGTGTACTCTGAAGGCATGGAAGTTAAATAAAGCATCCAAAACTTCTTATTAAAAAAAAACACAACTCATGATTTATTGGTGGTCCTGATTCACTCATTCATATTTTCGAATGTTTGGGATCAGCAATTCTGCATGCAGCAGAAGCCTTTTACAATAGGATGCAGCATACATTCCCATGAGCACCTGCCATAGTTCAGCAGCTAGTGAAGAGCGGGGGGTGGTCCATATCATGCCCATCATGCTTTCGGCAGGTATTGAGCACAGCTAGTGCTACCCTGACTCCCAAGCACTGGTGCCCATATGGATCAAGTTACAGTATTATGCTGCGCACTGCCCTGGTGTGTGAATGGGAAGTAAAAGCTCCCTGGACCTCTCCCCACCCCACCTTCTACAAGAATAGCCAAAATTTAGCTCTTAATTTGCAGCACACTCAGTTTTGTGAAGCTTTCCCCTGTATTTCTTTCATTCTGTATCCTAGGAAGAAGCCCCGTTCAGCCAGCCAATTTCTTCTCCTCTCATGCAGCCGGCTTGGTTCAATATCTTCAGCAATACCATAGGTGTCAGTTTATCTTTGCTGGCTACTTCTTTACTAGCTTGAACTCACAGCTTTCTTTCCCAGACAGCTACGGTTTTCCATACAGCATGACAGGCCACAGCCTCTCAGCTATAACTATAATTTTCCCTACACCATTGTTTTTTTCAGTTTGCTTTTGGACTATGGCCTTGGTCTCACTAGTACAGATTCTCCCGGTGTGCTGTTTTCCCTCCACTCTCACAGATATCATTTCATCTAAATTTGCCATGTTTTTTGCTTCCCTGCCACTTGCCAGGCAACTTACTAGTAGATTTTTCTGGGATTCCCTATAGAGGTTGTACACTTAGTTCTTTATGTTTTTCAGTGTCAACTTTTTTCCTTCCAAATATTATCATATACAGCAATGTAAACCACACCATTGGAAAACCTCTTTGAAGTGGTTTTCCTAGTTATTTTAGCTTTAGGCTTCTGTCCTGGGTTGCTATACTGTCTCTTCAAGATTTTGTTTCCAAGATCATACCCAAAAATATCAGATCTGAGGGTTGCTTGTAGAACACTGCAAAACTACTGAAGCTCTGAGGCGTTTGGATGACATAGAGATTTTGTTCCCCATTTAGTTCAAAATTTGGGAGTGTCACATAAGCCTTTTAATTCCAGACGTTATGTCTAGTTTACACTGTAAGCTCTTCATAGCGGGGACCAGCCAACCTTTCATTGTCTGTTAGAAACTAGGAACACAGAAGATGCTGTATGTGACACTAATGATTTGAGTTCATCTCTAAACTGGGCCCTGAAAACTACTGATAAAATGCCAGCATGCAAATAGCACAGCTGCTATGATGGGGAAACAGTGCCTTCTTAAGTATATTATCATTTTCTGGCTCTTGTGCTACCTGATTCGTGAGCTCAGCTCAGGCTTTTGGGGAGACCTTAGAAGGGAGAAAAAAAGATAGTGGCCTGAGAGGCAAACCCAGTTTAAAGAACTTCCTAGGAGCATGACCTGGTTTCTGCACGATAGCAGAAAGTGGAGCCACCATGTCATTTGATAGACAGACTGAGATAAGATGGGGCTGCAAGCAAAGGAAACCTATCCATTCTGCAGCTATTAAAGCACCCATATGGGATGGTAAGAATCGTCTAAGAAGGCCAATAATATTCTTCAATATCCTGCAATGAAAATCATTCCGCTCCATTAGTGAGAGAGAAATGGTGGCCTTCTGTAGGCTATCAGGCAATAGCCAAGGATCCCACTTGTTGATATCCTTTAACCAGGGCTGCAGGGTCAGGCCCCTTGTATCACATTTTAAAGAACTTAGATCGTCATTTTTGTGTGTGTACAGTTTGTGACTCTGAATAGCCAGAATGACATGTTTACGTGTGACAGGACCAATTATTCCGTGATGAATGGTTACATTTATATCTTCAAAACCTGACTGACTTGCGCTGAACTCCTTTTCATTTAAAAACTCAGGTTTACATGATATGCCTATGCCAGTGGCCCAGTCTTAAAAGGTAATTATTGCAGAATAATAATATAGAACAGCAACTTTAATATCACTTATTTTGTCTCCAAGAAAAATGCTGCATAGGCTACAAGTTGATTGAGAAGAATGGAGGAGCAGCCTGTAATAATTCATTCTCATAATTCTGTCTCATTGTTATTGTGTTGTTTGCCTTATGCTTACAAGAGGTTAATTCAAGCAGGGGTTAGTTTCAGGTGAGCAGGAAAGGGGAAAGAGCTTCAGACAGCCCCATTTGCTAATACTTAAAGGACAACGCAGGTATCATTCACTGTGAAGTTTTACCACCCCCCATGCTGAATTCGATAGTCTGGCTTGCCAAGGGGGAAGTGCAGCGGAGGAGAGGGGCTTCCAGCTTGTAAGCAAAGGAGGGATGCAAGCGGAGGAAACTAGAATGAAAATCTTTGGGCATTTAAAACACAACAGCATCATAACTGCACCGCTGCAGCTATGCTGCTGTAGCACTTCGGTGTAGTCACTGCCTATACTGATGGGACGGATTCTCCCATTGATGTAGGTAATCCACCTCCCCATGAGGCGGAAGCTAGGTTGATGGAAGAATTTTTCTGTTGACCTAGCGCTGTCTACTCCGGTATAGCTAAATCTTTCAAAGGTGTGGATTTTTCACACCCCTGAGCGAGGTAGTTATACCCATATGAAATCCTAGTGTAGAACAGGCCTTTGGGTGGATAAAAAGACAGTCTCTGAAGGACAGGAGAAATGAGGCAGAGACTGATGGAGAGCAGACTGAATCCCCACTCTCCAGAAATGGGGTTGTCTGGGTAAGATAGGCCTACCTATGACCATATATAAAATAGATCTGTGTAGACATTTTATTGTGCTAAAATCCTTTTTTCTTGTCATGCTTTGCTTCTGCTTTTAAGAGTAAACAATCCTTTGCTTTGAAAAGGCTGTTTTGGCTCACTGTATTCACACACTGGTTACAGCTCCTGAAGGGAAGGACCCAACCCCAGCTGGGCCTCGTGGATAAGCCTGGTTGAGCCCAAGGGTGCTGTAACTCTGCTCCCAGTCTAAGAGGGGGAGAATTTGGGATTACAGCCCAGGACAGGTGAAGGCACGAGGCCTAATACCTGAGAAGCCACGTGAGAGACCAGAAAGGGGCCAAAGGTGGTCCTGAATCGCAACACTGATTATGGATTTCACATTTTCTGCAGTTTTCTGTAGAGTGCTTAGTTCTTATACTTGCAAAGAAAAGCTGGAAAATTGTGAATTAAGCGTAACCAATGTTGCAATATGTCTGAGTCAGCAAAGAGCCAGAAACAATAGCTCTGAGAGATGCAAACTGCTTCATGGATCTCAATGGGGTGTTAACTCCAAGATTCACTCCTATGGTGGACTTTACCAACATTATCTCAGCAGAGGACTCCATGGGTGGAAGAGTGAAGAGAGCCTGGCCCACCCACCTAAGAAGATACACTCAGCAGCTGGGGTAAATACTAGGACCCCTGCTATTGTCTCTGCTTCCCTTTTGTGGGAGAGAGAACCCTGCTGCTTCCCCTGCTGATCCCAAAGGGGAGAGAGGACCCTTGCTGTTGCTCCTGGAAAAGAGAGTAAAGGGTCCACAGGCTGCTGCTTGTGCCTCTCAAGGAGGTTCTTTAACACACCAGGTCAGAGCCATGGCCATAGGGTGAGGACAGGGCTGCAAGTACAGGTCTCCACGTAACTAGGGCCTCGGATTGCCTTAATCCAGCCCTGCATGAATGAAAATCACCTCAGGCCAAATTCTGCAGTCCTTATTTAGTTTTTACTCAGGTAAAGCTTCCTTTGACATGAAGGACTGCAGTGTTCTTGGACCCTCTAACACTAATGGAAGTTATGCAAGTGCCATGAGAAGAGAACTTGGCTTATTTTGATCATATCAATTGCTAACTTGGCAAACATGTTCCCGAACCTAAACAGCCAGCTTTAGTAATGAAAAAGTACAGCCAAGAACCAATTTGGCTTAAGTAGGAAAGAGTTCAGATAAAATAAGAACTGACCTGAACTTGATCATGAACTTTTCTGAGATTTATTTAAAAAAAAAAAAAGTGTGTATGTCTCTGCGCTTCAGCTGTAGATATCATTAGGAGAGGTTCTTTGGAAATACCAGTGCGACAGACAGTGCTATGGCTGGGACAAGAAAGCAAAATTGTAAGATATTCTGAGATGGGCTTGAGCAAAAAGCCTGGCCCCCTAAAGACTTGAAGACTATCCATAGTTTCAGGTTTGGATCTATGTCTTAAAAAAAGCTATTCTCACAGTTTTGCTGTCCCTACCAAATCCAGCATGCACTGGAAACCTCCTGAAAACTGATCTTCTCTCAAGATTTTCTACCTTCCACTTTCCTTCTAGAATGCACTGATGCACTGCCTCAGCACATGTGGGTCAGTAAACATGTACAAGAGAAATGAACCCAAACCACAAAGTTTGGATAGTGACCTGAACTTTTTGAAAAT